>NC_047585.1:39367663-39669163 GCF_011004845.1 Esox lucius | reverse complement strand
CTCCAAAGATTTTCTATTAGGTTCAGGTCTGGAGACTGGCTAGGCCACTCCAGGACCTTGAGATGCTTCTTACGGAGCCACTCCTTAGTTGCCCGGGCTGTTTGTTTCAGGTCGTTGTCATGCTGGAAGACCCAGCCACGACCCATCTTCAATGCTCTTACTGAGGGAAGGAGGTTGTTGGCCAAGATCTCACGATACATGGCCCCATCCATCCTCCCCGCAATACGGTACAGTCGTCCTGTCCCCTTTGCAGAAAAGCTTCCCCAAAGAATTATGTTTCCACCTCCATGCTTCACGGTTGGGATGGTGTTCTTGGAGTTGTACTCATCCTTCTTGCTCCAAACACGGCAAATTGAGTTTAGACCAAAAAGCTATATTTTTGTCTCATCAGACCACATTACCTTCTCCCATTCCTCCTCTGGATCATCCAGATGGTCATTGGCAAACTTCAGACGGGTCTGGACATGCGCTGGCTTGAGCAGGGGGACATTGCGTGCACTCCAGGATTTTAATCTATGACAGCGTAGTGTGTTACTAATGGTTTTCTTTGAGACTGTGGTCCCAGCTCTCTTCAGGTCATTGACCAGGTCCTGCTGTGTAGTTCTGGGCTGATCCCTCACCTTTCTCATGATCATTGATGCCCCACGAGGTGAGATCTTGCATGGAGCCCCAGACCGAGGGAGATTGACCGTCATCATCTCACCAAGCTGCTTGCCTATTGTCTTGTAGCCCATCCCAGCCTTGTGCAGGTCCACAATTTTATCCCTGATGTCCTTACACAGCTCTCTGGTCTTGGCCATTGTGGAGAGGTTGGAGTCTGTTTGATTGAGTGTGTGGACAGGTGTCTTTTATACAGGTAACAAGTTCAAACAGGTGCAGTTAATACAGGTAATGAGTGGAGAACAGGAGGGCTTCTTAAAGAAAAACTAACAGGTCGGTGAGAATTTTTACTGGTTGGTAGGTGATCACATACACATGTCATGCAATAAAATGGAAATTAATTATTTAAAAATCATACAATGTGATTTTCTGGAATTTTGTTTTGAAATTAGATTCCGTCCCTCACAGTTGAAGTGTACCTATGATAAAAATTACAGACTTCTATATGCTTTGTAAGTAGGAAAACCTGCAAAATCGGCAGTGTATCAAATACTTGTTCTCCCCACTATATATATATTACAATCTATTACATATATTATATTATATTATTATTATACGGATGAAGCGGAAGAAGATGTATGTATGTATGTATGTATATTATTATTGTAATATTACAATATATTACATATTACAATATATTCAATCCTTTAAAATAATGGTTATCTTAATGTTTCACCTATTCAAATAATGGAAGCATGATAAGCAGCAATGTTGTTGAAATGTCTATAGATGGTTTCATTTTAGAACTGAAACAGAAAGGGCAGAACACGAGAGCCCTATTTAAAAGCCAATAATTTTTCTATTGTATGAAATCATAACTCTTTAGAAAATGTCAACACAGAAGAGTTTTCAATAAAATGCTCATACCATAAAATGCTGTTGTTTTCAGTGTGTCTTTGTTATTTTACTGATGCTCATTAAGGAATGCTTTCTGTAAATGTAGGTGTTTTGGATCAGAGTGTGGCTGTAATGGCTGCTTAAGGCCTGACCAGCCTTTTGGGAATAACAAACCATTTACAAATCCTCTAAAATCCCTATGAAGACCCCACTTTCGATGAGGCTGCACAAAACACTTACCAAACAATTAGTAAATGCTTAGTATTCCTAATAATATTCCTAATAATCATCAATGTATGTGTTTGTAAGAATGCATAAAATATTTAACACATACTTTAACTATTAAATATCCAATATATTATACGTATTCTTACATTTATCCATATAGATATTTATAAATATCGTGTTGGCCCCTTCTAACCAGGACCTTCAGCATGCACTGGGACGGTTTGCAGCCGAGTGTGAAGCGGTGGGGATGAAAATCAGCACCTCCAAATCCGAGGCCATGGTCCTCAGTCGGAAATGGGTGGCTTGCCCACTTCAGGTTGGTGGAGAGTGCCTGCCTCAAGTGGAGGAGTTTAAGTATCTAGGGGTCTTGTTCACGAGTGAGGGAAGGATGGAACGGGAGATTGACAGACGGATCGGTGCAGCTTCTGCCGTAATGCAGTCGATGTATCGGTCTGTCGTGGTGAAGAAAGAGCTGAGCCGCAAGGCGAAGCTCTCGATTTACCAGTCAATCTACGTTCCTACTCTCACCTATGGTCATGAGATTTGGGTCATGACCGAAAGGACAAGATCCCGGATACAGGCGGCCGAAATGAGCTTTCTCCGCAGGGTGGCCGGGCGATCCCTTAGAGATAGGGTGAGAAGCTCGGTCACCCGGGAGGAGCTCAGAGTAGAGCCGCTGCTCCTCCACATCGAGAGGGGTCAGCTGAGGTGGCTTGGGCATCTGTTTCAGATGCCTACGGAACGCCTTCCTGGGAAGGTGTTCCGGTCTCGTCCCACCAGGAGGAGACCCCGGGGAAGACCTAGGACACGCTGGAGGGACTATGTCTCCCGGCTGGCCTGGGAACGCCTCGTTGTCCCCCCGGAAGAGCTAGAGGAAGTGTCTGGGGAGAGGGAAGTCTGGGCATCCCTGCTTAGACTGCTGCCCCCGCGACCCGGCCTCGGATAAGCGGAAGAAGACGGATGGATAGATGGATATTTATAAATAGTTTGCCAACCTGGAACTACTGCTTTTTTACTGAGTTCATAAATCCATATTATGTCCTTTACAACTCGTTTATAATGGCCATAAGGAAACATCTTTAACTTGCTAAACATATTTTTAAAGTATGAAAAAACTATAACCAAGTACATCATCATATAGCTTATGAATCATTATTGACTCAATGGTAACAGTATTTATACATTGTTTATTAACATCTTACTAATATTTCTAAATGTTGTATAAACGCTTAATAAATTATGAATAAACAATGAACTACTCCATTGTTAATGGTTTGTTATGTGTAGTTAATAAGGGGTCTTCAGAGACAGAAGTTCTCCACTGGGCTTCTCTGCTGAGTGTCTCAGCTGCCTCTAATTGGGGATAACCAAAACAGCAGTGCAGAGATGCCTAGAGGCACCTCTGCGGTTAGGTCCTGACTGTGGCCCCCAGGCGCATAGAGATGCCTAGAGGCCCCCAGCCAGGACCTGACAGTGGGACATTCTGGTACAGTGTTGGTGATGCAGAAGATCTTGTGAAGGCAACTGCATGCCGGGAAATAAGGGCATGCCTTGCTCTAAAGCTGTACCTGAATATTTTCATCACTTTCCCTTTTCAATTTTGAAAGACAAAGATTCAAGGAGGCATTTTTTTCAATTGCAGGTATGTGACAGTTAAAATAAAAGTAGCCTACAGGTTGAAAAGCCTCTGTATTAACGTAATCCTCTGCTTCCCCCACGTTACAGGTGCTATAGACTGTACCCATGTGCGGATCCAGGCACCATCTGGACCTGTGGAGGCAGACTATGTCAATGGGAAATCTTTCCGTTACCTAAACATACAGGTATGCCTATGTACAGGGGCCCTCTGTGCATACACTGTCAGGCAGAATAGTAGCAATTGGATTTGGCTGAAATGTGCACATCTGTGAAAACAGATCAGATTCGTTTTGGTGTCAACACTTTGGATTTAAATATCTGACAGAACAGAAAATAATTTTTTCACTAACTGGAAAAATATGTTTGTGTTCCCTGTTCTGTATGTATGATTTTCTTATGGTTCGAATTTGGTTTTACTGAATTCAATCTCTTGGAGAGATCATCATATTCTTTCAATGGAAATGTGTTACAGCAAATAAAAATGCTATCACAAAGCAAACACCAACCAGATATTAGAAGACACAGATGTGGAATTGGAGGTCACACTTCTCTGTGAAAGTGATAATCATGCACAGTTCAACACCATTACTCTATTTTGAGTCTTCCTGTTCGTCATGTTCATGCTACTGACTCAGAATATGAGTCTCTGAAACATTCTATAACTTTCATTTTGGGGTGCGGAGTCTATCAGCAGCATTCTCAGAGACACTTGTAGACAATGGCTGTGTCTAATGAAATCTATGAAAATTTTGAGATTGACTATGAAGAAAATGAGGCAACAGATGGGATTGAAGATATTTATTCCAATGTAGACATTATTCATTCTCAGTACTCTGGAAATAAGACAAAGGACCTCACCCCAAAGAGAATACCACTGGCTACATACCCAGGTTCTGAGAGCACAAAGTGGAAACCCACCAGAACTGGTGTCGTGTGTCTGGGACTGTTGACCTTCCTCCTATTGGCTGGAATCATAGGCCTGTTAGTCTGCTACATCAGAGTGACCCACAGTTTGAAGGAGAAAATCTTCTTTTATGAAACCAACTCCACGGCTGAACAAGACCAGTTCCAGGCTAGATACAGTGCCATGACTGAGGAGAGGGACCAGCTCCAGGCTGAACGAGACCAGGTCCAGGACAGATACAGTGCCATGACTGAGGAGAGGGACCAGCTCCAGGCTGAACGAGACCAGTCCCAGGCCAGACACAGTGCCATGACTGAGGAGAGGGACCAGCTCCAGGCTGAGAGAGAACATCTCAGGGCAAATCTCTCTTTCATTTCTCAACAAATACAACAGGGTTGGGTGTATTTCAGCTCCAGTTGGTACTTCATCTCCACTGCAAAGAAAACCTGGGAGGACAGCAGACGGGACTGTGTGGGGAGAACCGCAGACCTGCTGGTCATAAACAGCTTGGAGGAACAGGTCTTCATCCACGGATTGAAGAAGGAGGGATTCTGGATCGGTCTGACTGACAAATATCAAGAAGGAAAGTGGATGTGGGTGGACGGTACAGAACTGACCACTGGGTTCTGGGAGAGCGGGCAGCCTAACAGTGATGGCGGCATTGAGGAGGATTGTGTTGCGAAATGGTTGAAACCATCTTCCCAAAAGAAGAGTTGGCATGATGTATCGTGCAATGAATTGCTCTTTTGGATGTGTGAGAAAATGCTTCAGCTGTGACTGAACTGTAATCAGAATGATTCAGTACAACATTTATTCATTTTTTTCCACAGACTGTTCTGCAAATAGATACTGAAGAGACAAGTCAATTAAGGACAAATTCATATTCGACAAGTCAATAACAAATTTGTTTTTGCAAATTTGTTTTTTTCATTACAGACCAGTGTGATGTGACAAATGCTGGTATTATCAGAGGATTTTAACATTACAGATTTGGGTGACATTCATTTCTTGACAAAGAAATACAATGATATTTCCAAAAAAAGGGAAATAAATAGATTGAGAGGCTTTGAACATTTTGATGTTGTATGATTATCCTCAGAAGATGTAACTTATTTGTAGGGAGACCAACTGATTTGGCAAAGCAATTTCAAATAGCTAGCTAATGACATCATTACAATTTGTTTGTTGATCTTTTAGCTTGCAGCTCAAGTTTCAACATAACCACTTCTGAGGTTAATCTGGCTGTATAGGAGTTCCTTTTCCTACTATTAGTTTTGCCTCATTTTGAAATGTTTTCAAGCCAAGGAAAATGAATGAATCTTACCTCTCTAAAGTTACAACCCTCTGGTGATTCTGAAGGGAATGTTGCTGTAGTCCATAAATAAGGCCATAATTGCAAATTAAAATGTGTTCATAATTGACTTGCCTTTTAACTTTTTTAATAACTTTAGTAGAAGTACAAGCTTCAAATATTTATATATTTTTTTAGCAGCACAACACACCACATGCATTACAGATGGTTGACAGGTTATTTTTAATAATGAATGCATGTGTTTACCTGACTTTATTGGATATCTCTGTTTTTTTTTTGCTTATATCCAGTGTTATACTAGAGGGTTCCCCTAAAACAGGGGTTTCCAATCCCCTAATTTCTGAGAGGAAAGATATTGCAACATTTCTTGAATTGCTGGGTAAAAAGTGATCTGTTATTCTAATCTATTCCATCACAAATTAGCAATTATTTAGGCTGGAAACAAGAAGTGAAATGCTGTCTCAAGATACAATGTTCATTGGATATTGGAATATCCTTTATTTTGTTATAATATTCTGAAAATGAATGAAGACCTTCAACATTCGATGACTTAAAGAAATATGATTTTGCTTAACTGCATATCATGTGACAGGTAGTGTCAACTGATCTTTCTGGAAATCATAATATCTGTATTCATTTGAGGTTTTGATATAAATAAATAAAAACTTTTGCTGGTGTAATTTGTAATTTATTTACCCTCAACACCTCAGCCCTTGTCAAAAAGGCACAGCAGCGCCTCTACTTTTTGAGGAGGCTGAAGAAAGCCTGTCTGTCCTCCAAGATCCTTGGGAACTTTTCCGCTCCACAACTGAGATCATTCTGACTAATTGTGCCACAGTGTGGTTTAGCGGTTGCTCTGTTGCCGATCGGAAGTCCAGGCAACAGGTAATGAAAACCGCCCAGCACATCAGTGGTGCCCAGCTCCCAGCCATCGTAGACCTCCAGCACAAGCGGTGTCTGCAGAGGGCATGCGGGATCATCAGGGACCCTTCACATCCATCCCTCAAACTGTTTGCCCTCCCTCCATTAGGCAAGCGGTACAGGTCTCTTCGTTCCCGCACCAGCAGGCTCAGGAACAGTTTCTTTCAATCTACTGTAACCTGTTTAACTCTGTGACCAATCACTATCACTGCTGCTATCCTTGCATCTCAGTTGCATATGCACATTGCACATTCAATTTGCCTCGACTGCACACATAGAATGGTACGTAGAATTTACACTTGTAACCCGCACAGCTATTAGCCCACCTTTCTGCCCCCCTCTATTGGCCTTAATTGCACATTCAGTATTGCCATTTGTACTGCCTTTGCCTTCCCTGCACATCTACACATTCTACTTGTAATATACATATAGATGCTAACTACATTTCGTTGTACTGTATTTGTACTTAAAGTTGAATCTAGTCTAATCTAAATGATAAGGTAGGGAGGATGACATTTGTCATAAGTGAAAACAGGGATTCTGGGAAATAAGGTGGTGTACCCCTGTGCTGAGAGAACTGCCAATTGAAAACACATGACAATTCAATGGTGTAGGCCCCTACAGGAATATATCATTTTAAACACAATTGTAACTAAAAGTAACTGTGAGCAGTCTAGGGACTACCAGGCAGACAGGTAGTTTTGTTCCAATCGTGGAGAGGGAACTATTTTATTAGAAGTTACAGGCAAAAAGAGTGGTCAGAAGTCAAAATCCAGTAATTCAAGAATGCACACAGACAAAGGTACACTAAAATGTACAATACCTCAGAAGTGACCAAGAAACAAACTGGTCTCAGGGGACTACGTAGACTATTTTACGTAAATCCATGGCACCCGATTGCGTGTGATATGTTACTTTAGGTTACATTACAATGCGCTACCAAAACGTAAAATACCTTACAAATTGGCTAAAATGTGTTATGAACGCTCATGTGTTATGAACGCTATTAAAGTGTATAATATGTTACGAACGCCAGGATTTGCACAAAATGTCCATACCGTGTTTCAAACCAGCAACATTCAGCTCTGAAGGCAGGCATCCAACCCCCTGCTCCACACAGGGATTATGGCACTGGCAGGATGAGTAATGGTCTTACCAAGGTTGCTACAATTTGTAATAAATGATAAATAACATGTTAATGCTACAGTTAGGTTAATGTTAGGTATCACATCACTAGTATTAAGGTCAGGGTTAAGGTTAGAAAATGAAAAAGGTTAGGTTAAG
This sequence comes from Esox lucius, assembly GCF_011004845.1. Taxonomy (NCBI): domain Eukaryota; kingdom Metazoa; phylum Chordata; class Actinopteri; order Esociformes; family Esocidae; genus Esox; species Esox lucius. The sequence goes on along the minus strand of NC_047585.1, from coordinate 39,661,379 downwards.
GTTTGGTTAGGTATCACAGCACTGAGGTTAATGTTAGGGTTTGGGATAAGGTTAGCTATCACAGCACTGGGTTCAAAACATGTCCTTCCACTTTTGGATTATTACTCGAGCATTACTTTACCTAACGTAATATATCTTACGGATTTGGCTGTCAAAGACTTGCGTAAAAAGGTATTGGTAGTCCCGTGAGACCAGGTTGAAACAGTACATAAACTCAGACACAGGTGAGATGAATCCAGGTGATTGTGGTGGGAAGAAGGTGCAGCGTTTGTGGAACACAGGATGACAGGGAGTCCGGGGGTGTGCAGGTAAGAGATCCAAGACATGGAGTGATCAAGGTAAGTGTAGTGAGTGAATGCGGGGGTGGGAGCTGGGTGCAGGGGGTTGATGGGGAAGGCTGGGGCGTGCTTCGTTCGGGAGGTGCTGAAACAGGGAGAGACTGAGACCTGACTGCAGGCCTCACAAACAGTTGTATTTCTCTGATGATGACAAAATAATTTACTTTTAAAATAATAATAATAATTTATAATACATTTATTGGAGAAACATTACAAAAATGTTGGAGAAATGTTGTTGGAGAAACATGCAGCTATACCTCAAGAAGGAACCTCAATGTTTTCCATACTACACTACCTACCATTTGTGCCAGCTCTAGCCTTTTGGGACCCCAAAGCAAAATATGATTTGGGGCCACATAGATGTCAGGGGCCCTAAGCAACCACTTATATCGCTTATGCCTAGAACCGACCTTGCCTGCACTTCTAATGTCACTGATAGCCATTAGTTACACCAGGTTCATGGTTAGCCATTAAGTTAGGTAGCTGAGTCAAACACTTAGTCAACTTAAAATGATGACTTGTACTGTTAGTTCTTTAGTCGATGGTCAACACAAAACTTTCATGGTGAACAATATAGCTGATGGAAAGGTGTTAGGTTCATACATCTACTTGATGTGGGGTTAAAATGCCCAGCAAATTGCACTGGTGCTCATTTACTCAGTCCAGCTGGCTCTACTCTGCTGCTCAACCCTGTTCCTGGAGGGCTGCCATCCGGTAGGCTTTCTCTCCAAATCTACTTTAGCGCCCCTGATTCTAATTAGTTAGTGAATGAGAACCTAAGTCAGGTTAGTCACAACTCGGGTTGGAGTTAAAAAACCTGCGTACAGAACGGTAGATCTCCAGGAACAGGATTGGGCAGGTCTTGGGCAGGATTGCGACAGTGAATAGGAACATGGATATTAGAGTGTGTGTCCAGCTGTATTCGCACCACTTTCTATTCCACAAAACTGTAGCTAGTTTAAGTTGGTTAAAATGACTGCACAGCAATTCACATTATGATTTGTGTTGGGTTTGATTTGGCTCTAAAGGCCATGAAGACATGCTGTTTTATGACTTGGCTGAGTAATCTATTTAATTGACGAGTGCAACAGCAATTTGGAACTGAAGTAACAGAATACCTACATAACCTGTCCGCTTCCTTCAATATACAATACTTGTTTCTGTCTAGTTGAATAACTGTTAGAGGAACATTTCAAATATGAAGCAAGAGGTTGTAAGGTCTGCGATTTACAGAGGAAAGGGATTTTCTGTGACTGTGTTGAAGGATGGGAAGTAAAATGGAACTCAAATACATTACACATATTGGACTAATATTGAAAAATCTCCTTTTGTGAACTGAAAGAGGACTAAAACAAACAAGGCTCAAAATGACATACAAATAAACTAAAAGACCAAAGCTAAAATGCATTTTTGTCAAGTAACTATGACAACATCTTAAAGAACTTCAAAAATTAAGGCTGGTCCCCTACAAAGTCTTTAGTTGGTCTCTTTAGCCCTTTAATGTTCTCCTTAACCATTTGGTAGAGCACAGTTTGAGTCACGATATTTTATTGAAAACTGTGTTGAACTTAACCTAATTAAGCCACCTCCACCACTCGGTTTAGGTATGTTATTCAAAAACAATCCACTAGATGTCCCTGTGTTTTTTAATATCTTTTCAGTTTGCCTCCTTACATGAAGTTAGCATCAAAAAAGAGACTCCAGACATGAGGACTCTGTTTAATGGAATTCTGAAAGGTAAGCATATTTTTTTGACATATTATAGTTACAGAGGTGTTACTTAACATAATTATGTAACTTAATAGAAAAATTAATTCTAATAAGGGTTGAATAATTTTCTATAAACATGCTGTACCAAACGGTTCGTTTGTCACTTTATGGTAAAGGTAATGAAGCTAAGATAATGTAATAAAAATTTACTATTTGCTATGAAATTAATATTTTCTGATCCTTCATTTTTGTTAACGCGATACATTTAATGTTATTCCGTAATATATATGCAGAACATTTAATAAATATCCTTTTTTAATGCTCAAAAACATGCTCGATCTAACGATTACATTTTTTGTCAGTTACAGATAATAGTGATACTAAGATAATACATTTACAATTTTTATGGAAACATTTTTTTCAAACATTTACTGTTTTAATATCATATATTTCATGTATCAGTATTATTTTTCACAATTTCTGAGATGTTTTCAAAGTACTGTAAATATGCTAAATATCTAGACTATATTGAAATATGTTGGGATGCTAACATACTACTAACATTATAATAGTACATGGTTTGTAACTGTGATTTTTCTTTTGTATTTACAAATAATAGATGGACCCTAAAACATTTTATGGTGCAAGGCCACCACTTTTCTGGCCCTTACCAGAAAATCCTCAAGACACTGATGCTGATCTGAGTGATGACGATGACAAAATAAAGGATCCTGATTATCAGCCCATGCAAGCAGAAGTCATTGGTGACACTTACTGCAACCTAATGGTGTGTTGAGATGGAAGTGTCAAAAATGCAAAGTTTTCCTATGTTTGAATGCAATCCAGCAATGCTTTGTAGCATACCACCAGATATAAAGTGGATCTTATGTCCAAAAAAACATTTGTGCTGCTTCACCACCACACATGAGCAAGTCTGATTCAAAATGTCCAAAATGTTAGCATTTTATTTGATGTTTTCAAAAGATTTTTGCTTTTTAAAAGTATTTTGATACTTTTACCATGAAGCAACATCTCAAACATTTGGTAGAGGACTATATTTTAAAAACTATTGGGTCTGTAAAAAAAAATCACCTCAGTCAGGATGTCTTTCATATGTACTGGTTATTTCAGTCAGGATGTCTTTCATATGTACAGGTTATCTCAGGCAGGATGTCTTTCATATATACAGGTTATCTCAGTCAGGATGTCTTTCATATGTACTGGTTATCTCAGTCAGGATGTCTTTCATATGTACAGGTTATCTCAGGCAGGATGTCTTTCATATGTACAGATTATCTCAGGCAGGATGTCTTTCATATATACAGGTTATCTCAGTCAGGATGTCTTTCATATGTACTGGTTATCTCAGTCAGGATGTCTTTCATATGTACGTTACCTCAGTCAGGATTTCTTTCATATGTTCAGGTTATCTCAGTCAGGATGTCTTTCATATGTACTGGTTATCTCAGTCAGGATGTCTTTCATATGTACAGGTTATCTCAGGCAGGATGTCTTTCATGTGTACAGGTTATCTCAGTCAGGATGTCTTTCATATGTACAGGTTATCTCAGTCAGGATGTCTTTTATATGTACAGGTAATCTCAGTCAGGATGTCTTTCATATGTACATGTTATCTCAGGCAGGATTTCTTTCATATGTACAGGTTATCTCAGTCAGGATGTCTTTCATGTGCTGGTTATCGTTGTCAGGATGTCTGTCCCAACTTAATTTATGTGTGAATGAACTAAGCACAGATGGTAACAGCTTCAATTTTCTCTCCAACTTATAAAGATAATAGATGTTTAAAAGCTTTGTTTTCCATCTCTTTGTATTGGCTCCAATTTAGATTTTTTCTTACAACTCTATAACGGTGTGTGTTTTTAATTTGGTTTGCCCTGTCTGGGGCACATTTTGAGCCCAATCATTATGGATATTAGAGCCCATTTGTCCTGTTGATTAAGTACATTCATAACCACGTGTGTCTTCAGAGTCTCTTTAAAATTATTTTTATTTCTTCATTTTGTCAATGTAACAAAACAGTATGCTGAGGTGCCTGAGACTAGGAGAAGGTGCAGAAGGTGACTTTTATTAAATACAAATGACATGTGAATTGTTCACATTATTGGTCACATTACAAGTGGAAAAAGTTCTTACATGATTTATCTTTGTCTCATTCTTTTACATCACAAAAACCTGGCATTTTAACAGGGGTGTGTAGACTTTTTATATCCACTGTATGTCTCTGTGACATGTTGAGAAAGCTATTAAAAATGTTACGTTTTAAAGACTTTACCAATATTGTGTAGGTGCTTAACTGGGAAACCAAAGGCTGTGCAATGTGTGACCCTTCCTTCTGATGTATTCATAAATGATTTGAAGCATCCAGGTCATGTAATCTGACAGCTATTGAGATTCTAAACTGTACATTATGTTTTAATGTGTTCATAGAAAATCTGTATTATCCTTTTCTTCATGTTTGTCAGTTCCATGTTCGTTGTTGCCTTCTGACTTAGAATATGCAGGTGCTCTTGGGGGAGGGACACACAGCCCCCCCTAGCTGAACGCTTCCTCTGAGAGTGGCACAAAATAAGGGATAACCTGTGACCTGCCGTGAACTGTTACAGTTTGTCTATTATTTATGTATTTTCAATTTTGTTGTTACTGACAAGGTTAAAAACAAATGTGGAACCTGAACTTTACTTCGAATATGGTCATGTGATGGCAATTTCTAAAATTCCAAAGTTCTATGAAAATGGTAGGTAAGACAGGAGAAATCAATTGCGCAATAAACGGTTTTAATCTTGCTTGCAAGGAGAAAGTATGCAGGTTACAAAGTAACGGTGGATAGTTTCTAAATAAAAACATCATTTCGACAGTATTTATTACATAGGAAGAAGGGGTGTGGTTAGATGCTGCCATCTGTTTCAGGTCAATCAAACACCTTTCCCTTTGTTCTATCACACACGTCAAATGCTATCTTCCCCAACCTTATCCTTCCTGCCATGTTTACTGTAGTGTTTACCCAAAGGGGCAAACTGACCTTACTCCCCCTGTTGTATATCTTCTCCTATCCTGTCCTAAAACCCATTGATCTCCATCTGGACAGACAATAGATGCCCCCAATGCAAATACCAGGTCCCACACATTCCTGTACCTATCTTAACAGTGGGACTCACTCCTTTATACAGTCAGAATACATTATATAAGAAATTTCCACAACAGTCATCATACACAGTTTACCACATTACTCTATTTTGAATCTTCATGTTTATCAGTTCCATGTTCATTGTTGCCTTCTGACTCAGAATATGAGTCTCTGAAACATTCTCTCAAGAGCATTCTCAAAGACGCTTGTAGACATTGGCTGTGTCTAATGAAATTGCTACCATTGTTGAGATTGATTCTGAAAAAAATGAGGCAGCTGATGGGACTAAAGATTTTAATATAGACCCAGGAACTGAGCACAGAGTGGAAACCCACCAGAACTGGTGTTGTGTGTCTGGGACCAGCTCCGGGCTGAACGAGACCAGTCCCAGGCCAGATACAGTGCCATGACTGAGGAGAGGGACCAGCTGTGAGTTGAGAGAGACAATCCTAGGGCAAATCTTTCTTTAATTGTTTAACTTTTAAGAACTTTTTTTTGCTGGACGTGTAAGTGGAGCCAGATGGACTAAACTTTGCTGGCTACAACCTTCAGTAGCTACATTATAGTAAGCCTATAGTAATCATTTCACTCTCATCTTTTCACAGTTAACGAATGTTACGAATTCTAGGCCAGATGTGAGAACTAGTCTTTAGTTACTCAAATCTCCAAAGCCAGTTTATGTCAAATCTTTCTCTCCCTGCCTTTCTTGGGCTGTGTCTCTTCCTCTCCGGTCGAACTTTGCGGCGGTAGGGCAGAGAGGGAATTAATTTCCTGACCAATGCCCCCCAACTACACGCTCTTCCTCTCACAGAGCGTTATTGGGAGTGGCGTCATCACTGTACCATGTCAGGCTGGCTCGATCCAACGATCAGACTGGGTTATCTGGTTCAGGTTCGCTCAGCTCCACCCTCCCTTTTCCGGGATAGTGGAAACAGTGATGTCATCGCCCTACAGAGCGGCTGCTCTCCAGTCGGAGGTGACAGAATTTTTGAGCAAAGAAGCAATCTCTGAGGTCCCGGAGGATCTCAGACAGGACCGTTTTTACTAACAAGAGAACGGGAGGAGTGAGGCCGATCTTGGATTTGCGCAATCTGAATGCGCACGTAGCCAAATGCCCACTCCGTATGTTCACCCCAACTCACCTGCCAGAAGCCTTCCTGCCGGGTGATTTCTGTTCGGATGTAGACCTCAAGGATGCTTACTTCCATGTCCAAATCGTTCGCAGACACAGGAAGTTTTTCCGGTTTGCCTTTCAGGGCAGGGTCTTCGAGTATACGAGGATTCCGTTCGGCTCTGGGCAGGGTGTCAGAGTGCATTCAGGTTTTCATAGACGCCTCTCTCCATGGATGGGGCGGAGTGTGCCGGGTCAGGCTGTCGGAGGCGTATTGCCTCCCGGCCGTCGCCACATCAACCTGTTGGAACTGGACACAGTCTTTTTGGTACTGACGCACTTCTAAGACCTAGTCAAGGGCTGCGATGTCTCGATTTGCTCAGACAACCGGGCCACGGTCGCTTACATCAATCGCCAAGGGGGGATCAGGTCTCCTGCTCTCCACCGGTCGGCGACGCAGCTTTGGCTGTGGGCTCATGCCCACCTCCGCTCCCTGACTGCGACTCACATTCTGGGTCGTTTGAATGTGGGCGCGGACATGATGTCTTGGGGTGGCCTTCATCACGACGAGTAGCGTCCCCACCCAGACATCGTCTCCCTCATCTGGCAGAGGTTTGGGGAAGTCCGGGTGGACCTATTTGCGTCCAGACAGAACACACTGTCGCCTGTGGTTCTCCCTGTCCCAGACGGATCGCGTTTGCGCAACACCCCTGGCCTCGGGGACTCCTTTACGCATTTGCCCCGCAGCACTGCATAGCGCGTCTGCTGGCTCGGATCAATGCGGAAGGGCATCGGGTCATCCTGGTGGCGCCCGATCGCCCTGTGGCTATTTGGTATCCAGAGATGATCTCCTTGCTGGCGGACCGCCTGTGGGCGGTTCCGCTCAGACAGGACGCCCTGTCCCAAGTGGAGGGCTCGATTCTACATCCTCCGTTTAAATAGAGGTCTGTCCGCTGGGGTGGTCCGCACCATCCAGGGTACTAGGTCAGCATCTATGTCCAGATTGTAGTCCACCCACTGGAATATGTTGGTGTACGCAGAGGTCCTCAGACCCTTCATGTTGTCCTGCGGAGGAGATTCTGTCATTTCTGCAGTATCTCTTTGATATGGACGGTCTCCTTCAACCATCCGTGGATACGCATCTGCCATCTCTGCGTATCATGAGGGCTTTGATGGAAACACGGTTTTCAGCCACCCTCTCCTCCGCCGTTTCCTTTTGGGTACGTGCTGTCTACGCCCGGTGACCAGGCTGGGCGCTCCGCAATGGGACCTTGCTAAGGTGCTGGGCGCTCTCTGTGAGCCTCCATTCGAGCCCTTGCAGCAGTGTTCTCTTAAGTTGCTCTCCCTTAACCGTTTGACGCGTACGGTCACACCAGTGTGATCAGGCTAGAGTGGTCCCTGAAGCGTACAATCACACTGGTGTGATTAGAACGTCTTGTTTAGAACGCACATAGCTACAAGTAACGTAACAATGGCTGGTAAAACCGCGCTATTATTTACTCACATTAAGCTCAAACAGTGTTTATAACTTTATTTCCTGATTGTAATTGTTTCAAGACCATACTATGATATTAACCAGGTAGAAAGCATTCAAATCGGGACAAGAAGTGTTACTTACGTACCAACAGACAGCCAACACTAATACACAAAAACAAATCATATTAGCGACTACTACCGACCAAAACCATTGCAAAAACTTTCTAGAAGTTACGTTACCCATTGTATGCATTTTATATAGTTTATTCATTTTCACTGCACTGAATTACTGGTCACGATTTGTTAGCTAGCGGGTAGCTGACGTTTGCTAGCGGTTGGCTGACGTTTTCAAGCTAGATACAGTTATAAATCAACCAACTTTTGCAGCTCTTAGAATTTGAGTCAACGAGAGAAGCTTGCAATGCAATGCATGTAGTGTTCCTTACCTAGCCAGGTGACTGTTCAAATGCTGGCGTGAGTTCAAATGCTGGAGAGAGTACTGAAGTCACGTGCAAAAAAACTCACGCTGGGGGGTCGGTAAGGAATATTTGAAACTCATGCGTGAAAAGGTTAAGACTGCCTTGGTCATCACTTTGTGCTCTGCTAAGCGAGTGAGTGATCTCGGCGCGCTCTCGGCTGCCTGGGTATCAGGCCTAATCTGTCCTTTTTACCCAAGGTAATCACCAGCTCTTTTCAATCTAGGACTATCAGTTTACGGGCCTTCTTCTCTCCTCTGTACATCCGTGAGGAGGACGAGAGGCTCCATTGTCTGTGTCCGGTACGCCGTCTTGCTCTTTATGTAGAACGCACCAGGTCTATCAGACTCCTCAGCTGTTTATCTGCTATTCGGATTCCTAGTTGGGTCGGCCGCTTTCCAAGCAGCGTCTCTCCCACTGGCTTTGTGACTGCATCACTTTGGCCTACGGGGCGTCTGGCTCTGTTGTTCTGGAGGGTCTCCGTGCACACTCCACGCCCTCCTCTGCCCTCTTCCATGGGTTCAGGGTGGATGACATTTGCACTGCGGTGTTGTGGTCGTCGCCTTCAGCGTTTGTCCGTTTCTATTTACTGGACGTGTCTCCGTCATCCCTTGTTCATTCGGTTCTCAGCGCAGCTGCCCGAGATCTCTGAATTTTGCCAGGGAATCTCATGCTTTGCCTTGATTCCGTCTCTGCTTTAGGTGTGGGTTCGCCTCCTACTCTGGGTTTTTCCCATATTGTAATCTTTTTATGTATTCCCATGCCCCTCATCTCGTGATGTGTAGTGCGTGAGTGTTTTTGTTGTGCTAATGTGGAATGGATACGTTTTGCTTGAGCTTAACATCCCTTTTTCTCCCTGGGGTGGCCTATGTGTTCATAGGTGTGCTCTGAGGAAGGATTTCCATCATGACACATTCGTTCATCCCTTCTCTGACCTCATCAGCTATCGGGGATGGTTCATCTTGGGGATTTAGGGGACGGGTTCTACTGGACCCTGGGAGTCGTTCTGGTTGGTCCGCCAGGGAGTACATCCTTGGCTCGGTCGTTCTGCCGTGAACCACTAGGGAGAGCCGGCGGAGGGTCAGGAGGCGGCCGGAACAGGAGAGGGCGCCGGAGCGGCCGGGACAGGAGAGGGCGCCGGAGTGGCCGGGACAGGAGAGGGCGCCGGAATGGCCGGGACAGGAGAGGGCGCCGGAGTGGCCGGGACAGGAGAGGGCGCCGGAGCGACCGGGACAGGAGAGGGCGCCGGAGTGGCCGGGACAGGAGAGGGCGCCGGAGCGACCGGGACAGGAGAGGGCGCCGGAATGGCCGGGACAGGAGAGGGCGCCGGAGTGGCCGGGACAGGAGAGGGCGCCGGAGCGACCGGGACAGGAGAGGGCGCCGGAGTGGCCGGGACAGGAGAGGGCGCCGGAGTGGCCGGGACAGGAGAGGGCGGCTGCTGGGCAGGGGGGCACTGGCTGCGGCTCCAGGGGGCGCTGGCTGCAACTCCAAGGCAGCACGGAGTGCTGGCTGCGGACATAGAGGGGGTGCCGTCAAGGCCCCCCTCGAACACCCACTCAGCCACCCCCTAAACATTTCCTGGGGGGGCCTCCGGGTCTCCGTAACCCGAGGAGGCCTCTGTTCAGGAGGGAACCGAGAAACCAGGCGTTGGATACCTCGCCCTGCATTGCGGTGCTGCCTTCCTCTTTCTTCGCCCTTTCTTCCTGCGTCTCGTCCTTCCTGCATCCTGCATATCCTGCCCTTTAACCAGCTCCTCCTGCTCCTTAGTGAGGGGCTTGACCCCCATTGGTCCATGCCCCACAGCGACCCCCCAAACTCTTCTTGGGGCAATCTCCCTCCTTGCTCCATCGGGGGGTCTTCCTCCACTCTCCCAAAATCTCCTTGTCATCCGAGGAGAGGGAGTCAGACCCCAAATCACCCCTCCAGGTATAACTCTTTCCTGGAGGGACAACCTGCTGGTTCCACTTACAAATGATGTCAAATGATGTTGCTACTCATTAATAACACTTGCCAATGTAAAATATGGATACTCAGAGTTTTGTCACAAAAATGTTGCTAGAACTGTGACAAAATTATTTTTATTTGTAAATCAAAGTCGGCGGTAGTGCATTTCACAGCGTTTGCAAGTGGATATACCCATGAAGACTTTGATTGGCAGGTCATAGCCTTTTCTGACCAATGAACTGAATGCATCGTGAACGTAACACGTTTCCACAATCTGAGTATATTCAATGTTTCAACTCATAGTGATGCAGAGGAAGAAAAACATGGCTAAGCACAGTTTTCCACCTAGCTAGATCAATGCACAAAGGACTCACCATGCACCCTGAACATTTTCAGTCCGCTACAGAGAGCCGAAATAACACCTCAACATTTTGAAAATGAATGAAGTCTTTGTCAGGTACAAATGTTGCTTCAAGCCTCCCTGAACACATTCTGGTTGGCTCAGGTATTCTCAATTTCCAGTTGAAACAGTTTCAAATTGATAACATTTTAAACTGTTTTCAGTCTGGTTTTGGAACTGGCCACAGTACCATCAACATGTGAGAATGCGGTTCATAGACTTTAATTCAGCTTTCACTTGGTCCTCTTTACAAAGACTTTCAGTGGGGGTTTTTAATTCGGTTTGCCCTGTTTGGGGCAAATTTTGTTTGCAATCATGGTCGGCGTAGAGCCCATTTGTTCTGTGGTTTAAATAATTTCACTACCACAAGTGTCTGTCAGAATCCCTTTAAATATTCCTTTAATATTTCTTCAGTTTGTCAATGTAACAAAGTAGTATGCTGAGGTGCCTGAGACTAGGAGAATGTGCAGAATGTGACTTCTATTAAAGACAAATGACAAAGGCACAGGAACAACCTGTTTTGTTGAAACGATACAAACACATCAACTAACTATTGACAAACAATGTTGCCCAATGGCCAGAGAAGCTTAGAGGATGTTAAAGGGGAGGTGATTATTGAGTGATGACCTCCAGGTGTGCGTATTGGTGCTAGTTGCCAGGTGATGAGGGTTGCCAGGTGATGATGGTTTCCAGGACCAGTGGTTCCAAAAACGATGAGGTTGTGTGCTGGAGTAGACGTGACAGTCAAAGTCATTTTCGTTGTTAGAACCTTTTTCTTCTATTGGTTATTTAGGGAATGTAAAAACAGTATGTGTTTTGTCAGAACAGAACACTAAGTTCTCAGGACACTAACTGAAATAACGTTTGTCTTCCCTGTTCAATATGTATGATTTTGCTATGGTTTGAATTTGGTTTTGGTGAATTCAATCTTTTGGAGAGATTATCATAATTTTTCTGTGGAAATGTGTTACAGTAAATGAAAATGCTATCACAAAGCAAAGACCAACCAGATATTAGAAGACAAGGTTAAACACAGATGTGGAACATGAACTATTTTTAGAATATGGTCATCATATACAGTTTAACACCATTACTCTATTTTGAATGTTCCTGTTTATCAGTTCCATGTTCATTGTTGCCTTCTGACTCAGAATATGCGTCACTGAAACATTCTCTCAGGAGCATTCTCAAAGACGGTTGTAGACAATGGCTGTGTCTAATAAAATCTATAAAAACTTTGAGATTGACTATGAAAAAAATAAGGCAGTAGATCTTCATTCCAAAATGAGCATTTTTGAATCTCAAAACTCCGGAAACAAGACAAAGGACCTCACCCCAAAGAGAGTACCACTGGCTACGTACCCAGGTTCTGAGAGCACAAAGTGGAAACCCACCAGAGCTGGTGTCGTGTGTCTGGGACTGTTGTCTATCGTCCTTCTGGCTGGAATCATAGGCCTGTTAGTCTGCTACATCAGAGTGACCCACAGTTTGAAGGACAATGAAACCAACTCCAAGGCAAATTTACAGCTCATGGATCAGGGTTGGCGGTATTACAAGTCCAGTTTGTACTTCATCTCCACTGAAAAGAAATCCTGGGAGGACAGTAAACGGGACTGTGAGGGGAGAAACGCAGACCTGCTGATCATAAACAGCTGGGAGGAACAGGTCTTCACCCACAGATTGAACAAGGAGAAATTCTGGATCGGTCTGAATGACAAAGTTCAAGATGGAAAGTGGATGTGGGTGGACGGTACAGAACTGACCACTGGGTTCTGGGGGAGAGAGCAGCCTAACAGTGATGGAGGCAATGATGAGGACTGTGCCACACAATGGTTGGTTGGTTCTGTCGCAGAGAGTTGGCATGATGCACCGTGCAACCAACTGCACTTCTGGATTTGTGAGAAAAGGGTTCAGCTGTGACTTACCTGTAAGCAGAACAATTCTGTACAACATACCATTGCTGTCACATTGATTCCTATCACATTAACTTTCAAATTATAAATGTTTTCACAGACTCTTCTTCAAATGGATGAAATACTGAAGAGACAAGTCAATTAAGGAGAAATTCTTATTTGCAATGAACGTCTAAATTACAGACCACAGTGACGGGACTACTGCTGGGATTAGCAGAGGATATTAACATTACAGAGGTGAGGGACATTCATTATCCTTGGCTAGGAAATTCAATGATATTTTAAAAGCACAGAAATAAATTGACATAGTAGCTTTTGTGAATCTTTTGATGTTGAATGATTAACCTTAGTTAGAAGCTGTAACTTACATGTAGACTTTAGCTAGGCATTTTCACATAGCTAGCTATCTACCACACTAGCTAACTAATAACGCCATTAACATTTGTCCATTCAGAGCTGTCAAACAGGTTCCATGGAGAGCCGAGTGTCTCCAGGCATTCACTCTCACCTTGTACTTGATTGATTAATTAGGTCACTAATTGGTTAGTTTCAACCCTCACCTGGTTGTTTAGGCCTGAACTGGGAGCCAATTTATAGGAATAAACTAAAACCTGCAGACACTCAACCCTTGGAACCAGTTGGACACCCCTGGTCTACTTCATTTGATGAACTGATAATCATGTTAGTAGTTGACTCTATGAGTAATAACCCATCCACTTCCTAAAGTCAATGCATATGTTAGGAAAAGGGTTATTCTCTGAATAAATATACCCTTTACGCACCAAAGTAAAAGGTGATATCCAGTCTATTAATAGTAACAGAAGTGTAGAGTACATTTTGTCTATAATATATAAAAAACTGTCTTTCGACAAATAGGCATTCCAAGTCTTTTGTCACATTCAAAGTAATGATTTGCTCTCCAGTTAAGATGTCATAATGTATTTTCAATTGGCTTTGCTACAATTTGTAATTTTACCATTGTTAAATAGCATTACATTACAACTACTACAACCAGAACATTACTGCATTTAAGAAGAACAGAATTAGGTCTGTAAAATCTAACCTTGCAGTGGAATGATTTGAAGTTTGTGTATGTAGCTATTGGAAATACAGTGTATGAGGTTATACTGTATGTTCAGAAATGATATGAGCTTATAATAAAACTCTGGGGTCTTTGGGACTCCCGGCATGATTCATATTATTAAAATACATAACATCATTTAACAGAAATTAGGTGGTGTCCCCTCAATGTGCTTGCAGCTAACATAACCACTTCTCAGGTTAATCTGGCTGTATAAGAGTTGCTTTTCCTACTATTCATTTTGAAATGTTATTGAAATTGTATTTCCAAGCCAAGGACAATGAATGAATCTCACCTCTGTTAGTTTACTACCCTTTGGTTATTCTGAAGGGAATGTCGCTGTCTGTAATTACTCTAAGTTCAGAAATGCAAATTAAATTGTGTTCATATTGATTTGTCTTTTAAGTAGAAGGAAGTCATTCTTGAAAAGAAAATCTAATGTAATCTCCAATATGTTGGCTTTATTCTCAAAATATTTAGACTTTTTTAATAACTTTTTTTTAATTAAGTACAAATGTCAGTTCTTTATATTTGTATTTAGCAGCACAACACACCACTGTACATTTCAAATGGTTGACAGGTTATTGATAATAAAGAATGCATGTCTGTATTGTAAATCTCTGGTTGTCTTTCTCATATAGTGTTATACTAGAGGAATCCCCTAAAACAGGGTTTCTAATCCCCTAATTTCTGACTGCAAATGTTTTGCAACACTTCCTGAATTCCTGCAAAACACCAGTCTCAATGTCAACAGTGAAGAGGCGACTCAGGGATGGTTTGTAGATATATCCAAGGCGTTTGATTCAGTGGACCACAAATTGCTGAGGAATAAATGTAAGAATGTTGGTTTCGGTATGAAGACTGTTAAATGTTTCAGAAATTACTTTGTAGATCGGAATCAGCATGTGCGTGCAAAGGGCCATTTATCAAATTTTTTTGTGATAACTAAAGAGGTCACCTAATGTTCCATTTTGGGACCCTTTTCTGTTTTCTATTTTTATAAATGACTTGGGTATTGTATATGGATATTCATTGTACATATCGTTAATCTAGTTAGGAAGCTTCAAGTGAAGATCAGCTTTTATTTAAGAATTGAATAGGGTTTTAAACTTAATGCCAAAAAATACTTGTGGAAGCTACTTTTCTGTCTGTGATTGATTAAAATGATGTCATAGATATGCATGCAGCCTCCATCTTACAGAGCCTTGACTCTGTGTATCACGCATCTCTACGTTTTATTACAAATGCAAAGTCCCTCACTCACCATTGCATTCTTTATGATTTGGTGGGTTGTACATCAATGACCACCAGCAGACAACAGCACTGGAATATTTTGATCTATAAAGCGATGTTAGGTAAACTTCCAGCCTACCTCTGTTTTCCCCTTCTCTGTCTCAGCTCTGGTAGTTACCAGCTACGCTCCTCCAAGTGGCTGCTTTTTAATGTACCTCAGGTTTTGACAGATTTGGGAGGGACTGGATTTCCATTTTATGTACATTGGGCATGGAATAATCTGCAAAAATATCTAGACATATTTATATCCATTGACACATTTAAAGGCATCATTAAGAATGTAAACTCAAATACATTACAAATATTGGACTAAAATTGCATTATTTTGTTTCCCTCAGGATGTCTTTCATATATACAAGTTATCTAAGTCAGGATGTCATTCACATGTACAGGTTATCTCAGTCAGGATGTCTTTCATATGTACAGGTTATCTCAGTCAGGATGTCATTCATATGTATAGGTTATCTCAGTCAGGATGTCATTCATATGTAAAGGTTATCTCAGTCA
Organism: Esox lucius; assembly: GCF_011004845.1. Classification (NCBI taxonomy): domain Eukaryota; kingdom Metazoa; phylum Chordata; class Actinopteri; order Esociformes; family Esocidae; genus Esox; species Esox lucius. The sequence continues at coordinate 39,645,985 of NC_047585.1, read as the reverse complement.
GGATGTCATTTATATGTATAGGTTATCTCAGTCAGGATGTCATTCATATGTATAGGTTATCTCAGTCAGGATGTCATTCATATGTACAGGTTATCTCAGTCAGGATGTCTTTCACATGTGCAACTTATCACAGTCAGGATCTTTCATACGTGCAGATAATCACAGTCAGAATGTATTTTCTGTGCAGGTTATCACAGTTAACACGTTTTGCGTGTTGTTGTGTACACTGACCACAATCCCTTGGTTTTCCTTAACAGAATTTATAATAGCAACCAACGCCTCATGCATTGGGCCTTATTTGTTCAGCCTCCTCATTACACACAAGAAGAGGTCAGAAAATGTAGTTGCTGATGCCTTGTATCGGGTCTAGGATGATGTTTAGTTTGTTTTTTCCAAGTCGCTAACCCGGGTTTGCTCTTTTTGGGTGGGCGTGTTACATCCTCTGTGTACTGTTTCTGTTGTATGTGTGCTGAGAGACAGAGAGATAGACAGAGAGAGACCAAAAGAGACAGAGAGAGAGAGAGAGAGAGAGAGAGGCCCAGGGTAGTATCTTGCTGATCAGAACAGGATGAACAGGATGTGAGCCTGATATAGCTGATGCTACTGGTAACAGTCACATCTTCAGACAGCCTTCACTGTACCTCGCCCACACGATTCCCCACAGAAACAACCCTGACCGTATAGTAAACAAAATAGGCAAAGAGTGCATCTCTGTCGCTCCTTGGGCCTCTATACGCTCAATGGTAGGACAAGCGGGGATTCTTTAAGGAGGTATACTATTCAACTCTTGGGACAAGTGTGGTCAACTACGCTATCACTGACATGGATCCCTCCTCCATCAGCGCATTCACTGTCAGACCACAGACCCCACTCACAGACCACTGTCAGATAAATGTCTATCTGAATACAATTGGACAACAAGCAAAAAAAGAATCAGAGGCCTGCAAAATGTTCAAACTACAAACTTCATACAGATGGGCTCCTGACAGTGACAACACCTTCATAAATATCATCACTTCTCCTGAAATTGCCAACTTAATTAATGATTAACTCTCAGCCAAATTTCTAACAAATCAATCTGGAATAAATAAGGCTGTAAAACTAATTCTTAGTATTTTTCAAAAAGCTGCAAACAAAGCAGGTGTTAATAAAAAGATTTCTAAGATGAAACAAAAGCCCAATAAGGAAGAGTGGTTTGATGAAGAGTGTAAAAATCTCAGAAAGAAATTAAGAAATCTGTCTCATCAAAAACACCATCAACCACAAAACAAAATTATGCGGAGACATTGAGAGAATACAAACTCACCCTAAAGCAAATAAAAAAGGAAAACATTACAATCAAAAACTAAAAGAAATAGAAATCGCATCGCATCGCATCATCTTCCGCTTAATCCGGGGCCGGGTCGCGGGGGCAGCAGTCTAAGCAGGGATGCCCAGACTTCCCTCTCCCCAGACACTTCCTCCAGCTCTTCCGGGGGGACACCGAGGCGTTCCCAGGCCAGCCGGGAGACATAGTCCCTCCAGTGTGTCCTAGGTCTTCCCCGGGGTCTCTTCCCGGTGGGACGGGACCGGAACACCTTCCCAGGAAGGCGTTCCGGAGGCATCCGAAACAGATGCCCAAGCCACCTCAGCAGACCCCTCTCGATGTGGAGGAGCAGCGGCTCTACTCTGAGCTCCTCCCGGGTGACCGAGCTTCTCACCCTAAGGGATCGCCCAGCCACCCTGCGGAGAAAGCTCATTTCGGCCGCCTGTATCCGGGATACATAAAATAAATTCTGGAAAAGATGAAACACCTTAAGTAAAAACGAAAATAAACATTTAGCAATTCAGTGTTTGGAAAAAACAATATGAAAACTTGTACAAAGAAACACCACTTAACAGTCTAACCTCTAACCAGAAACAAATACAAAATAAATTAAGAATACTTGAAACAACTATCAAGAACAATCAGAACCCACTTGATTACCAAATGACAATCAAATTATTAGAAGACAGCATTAAAAAACTGAAATTAGAGAAGTCAGGATCAGGACAAAGATGCTTAAGAACAGCACTCCTGAGCTGCAGCAGGTCCTGCTCAAGTTGTTTAACCTGGCCCTTAAAACTGGCTGCTTACTTGAGATCTGGAGCCGGGGGCTTATTTCCCCAATACATAAGAGTGGAGACAAATCAGACCCTAACAACTACCGAGGCATCTGTGTGAGCAGTAACATGGGGAAGGTTTTCTGCAGCATCATCAATGCCCTAAAGCTGGGCTTCCTTACGGAATGTTTTGAGTAAAGGACAAATTGGCTTCCTACCAAATCACTGCACTACTGATCATGTTCACACCCTACACACCCTAGTAGATCAACACATATACCAAAACCAACAAAATAAGATTTTTGCATGCTTTATTGATTTTAAGAAAGCTTTTGATTCAATCTGGCAAGAGGGGTTGTACTATAACATTCTCCAAAGTGGTATAAGGGGTAAAGTTTACGACATAATCGAATCAACCTATGTCAAAAATAAGTGTGGTGTAAAAATTGGCAATAAAAGAACCGACTTCTTCACTCAAGGGCAAGGTGTTCGCCAGGGATGCAACTGATCTCCAACGCTCTTCAATATCTACATTAATGAGCTAGCGAAATCTGCAGCCCCTGGCCTCACCCTAAACAACAAAGAAGTAAGATTCCTGCTGTATGCAGACGATCTAGTGTTGCTGTCACCCACAGAGCAGGGTCTACAGCCACATCTGGATCTGTTGGAGCAATACTGTCAGAACTGGGCCTTGACAGTAAATTTAAAAATAACGATTTTCCAGAAAAAGCCCAGATCTCAGGAAAGCAGACACATGTTCACTCTAGGAAACACGGCACTGGACCAAACCCTATTGTACGATTAGCTGGGGGTCAAAATCGATGACTCTGGAAAATTTGGTCTGGCAGTGAATGCGCTAAAGGAGAAGGCCTGTAGAGCCTCTTTTGCAATTAGAAGGAAATTCCACAAAATAAACATACCAATTAAAATCTGGACTAAAGTATTTGATAGCATAATCGCACCAATAGCACTATATGGAATTGTTGTGTGGGGCCATTCAGTCGGCATGACTACACTAGATGGGACAAGCATCCCAATAGAGGTCCTACATGCTGAATTCTGAAGAACTATTTTGAATATACAAAGAAGAACACCCAGCAATGCATGCTGGGCAGAATAAGGTCGCCGTCCTTTAATAATTAACATCAAGAAAAGAATACTAAAATGTTGGATACATCTTAAATCAACTCCCCAAGACACACTGCAATTTGAAGGACTACAAACCCAAGAACTGAACCCCAAAAAGAGTCCTTTCAGTCAGCTGGTCATGAGACTTACTAACCAACTAACACCTAACATCGTTCCATCTCGGATCAACACTGCTTTAAAGTAAACCAAACTGTTAAACAAACCAAAAAGGCCTATCTGGAACATTGGAACCATCAAACCAAAACACGAAACAAACTAAGCTCCTACCGGGCCCTTAACAGACTATGAATTAGCTGAATATCTTTTTACTGTCCCAGATATAAAGCAGAAACAGATCCTGACCAAGTACAGGCTCAGTGACCACAGCCTAGCCATCAAAAAAGGTACGCATAAAAAAACTGTACGACAGGTGAGGTAGAGACAGAGATGCATTTTCTACTACACTGCCAACATGACTCAAGAACCAGACAGCAATTCTTTAATACATTTGAAACACTAGTACCATCATTCACCATGCTGTCCAATGAGGAAAAGATGCAGGTTCTCTTGGGGGAGGGACACACAGCCCCCCTAGCTGAACGCTTCCTCTGAGAGTGGCACAAAATAAGGGATAACCTGTGACCTGCCGTGAACTGTTACCGTTTATTTATCATTTATGTATTTTCCCTTTTGTTGTTACTGACAAGGTTAAAAACAGATGTGGTACCTGAATTTTTCTTAGATTATAGTCATCTGTGAGATGACAGACAGCTGTGTCCCCCCCCGCTTTCCCTGGTTTACTTTTCATACACGAACACATCCCAGACTTGTCTTGTCTCTGATTATCAGCCACACCTGCTCCCAATCCAGTCGTTAGTAGGTGTTTAAATGTTGCTCCTCTGCTACCCTCATTTGTTGGTCATTGTTGAGTGTCTATGTTTGTTCATGTATGTGGTGAGTGGACCGTTTTGTTTTATCCCTTTTGGTTTGTATGTTTTCGGTGCTCAGTGTTATTTTTGATTAAATACATCATGGACTGCCACTCTGCCTGCGCCTGGTACCTTCCTCTCCCCCATACGCCAATCGTGACATCATCATATAAAGTTTACCACGGTTTCTATATTTTGAGACTTCCTGTTATTCACTTACATGTTCACTGTTGCCTTCTGACTCAGAATATGAATCTCTGAAACATTCTCTCAGGAGCATTCTCAAAGACGCTTGTAGACAATGGCTGTGTCTAATACAATCTATGAAAATGTTGACATTGACTATGAAGAAAATGAGTCGGCAGATCTTTATTCCAAAAGGAGCATTTTTGAATCTCAAAACTCCGGAAACAAGACAAAGGACCTCACCCCAAAGAGAGTACCACTGCCTAAGTACCCAGGTTCTGAGAGCACAAAGTGGAAACCCACCGAGGCTGGTGTCGTGTGTCTGGGACTGTTGTCTATCGTCCTTCTGGCTGGAATCATAGGCCTGTTAGTCTGCTACATCAGAGTGACCCACAGTTTGAAGGAGAATGAAACCAACTCCAAGGCAAATTTAAAGCTCATGGATCAGGGTTGGCGGTATTACAAGTCCAGTTTGTACTTCATCTCCACTGAAAAGAAATCCTGGGAGGACAGCAAAAAGGACTGTGAGGGGAGAAACGCAGACCTGCTGATCATAAACAGCTGGGAGGAACAGGTCTTCATCCACGGATTGAACAAAGAGATATTCTGGATCGGTCTGAATGACAAAGTTCAAGATGGAAAGTGGATGTGGGTGGACGGTACAGAACTGACCACTGGGTTCTGGGGGAGCGGGCAGCCTAAGAGTGATGGAGGCAATGATGAGGACTGTGCCGCACGATGGCTCAATGGTTCTGTCGCAGAGAGTTGGCATGATGCACCATGCAACCAACTGCACTTCTGGATTTGTGAGAAAGGGGTTCAGCTGTGACTTACCTGTAAGCAGAATAATTCTGTACAACATAGCATTGCTGTCACATTGATTCCTATCACATTAACTTTCAAATTATAATTTTTTTCAAAGAGTCTTCTTCAAATGGATGAAATACTGAAGAGACAAGTCAATTAAGGAGGAATTCCTATTTGCAATGAACGTCTAAATTACAGACCACAGTGACGGGACTACTGCTGGGATTAGCAGAGGATATTAACATTACAGAGGTGAGGGACATTCATTATCCTTGGCTAGGAAATTCAATGATATTTTAAAAGCACAGAAATAAATTGACATAGTAGCTTTTGTGAATCTTTTGATGTTGAATGATTAACCTTAGAAGCTGTAACTTACATGTAGACTTTAGCTAGGCATTTTCAAATAGCTAGCTATCTACCACACTAGCTAGCTAATAACGCCATTAACATTTGTCCATTCAGAGCTGTCAAACAGGTTCCATGGAGAGCCGAGTGTCTCCAGGCATTCACTCTCACCTTGTACTTGATTGATTAATTAGGTCACTAATTGGTTAGTTTCAACCCTCACCTGGTTGTTTAGGCCTGAACTGGGAGCCAATTTATAGGAAAAAACTAAAACCTGCAGACACTCAACCCTTGGAACCGGTTGGACACCCCTGGTCTACTTCATTTGATGAACTGATAATCATGTTAGTAGTTGACTCTATGAGTAATAACCCATCCACTTCCTAATGTCAATGCGTATGTTAGGAAAAGGGTTATTCTCTGAATTAATATACCCTTTACGCACCAAAGTAAAAGGTGATATCCATTCTATTAATAGTAACAGAAGTGTAGAGTATATTTTGTCTATAATACATTAAAAAAACTGTCTTTCGACAAATAGGCATTCCAAGTCTTTTGTCAAATTCAAAGAAATGGTTTGCTCTCCAGTTAAAATGTCATAATGTATTTTCAATTGGCTTTGCTACAATTTGTAATTTTACCATTGTTAAATAGCATTACATTACAACTACTACAAGAAGAACATTACTGCATTTAAGAAGAACAAAATTAGGTCTGTAAAATCTATCCTTGCAGTGGAATGATTTGAAGTTTGGGTATGTAGCTATTGGAAATACAGTGTATGAGGTTATACTGTATGTTCAAAAATGATATGAGCTTATAATAAAACTCTGGGTTCTTTGGGACTCCTGGCTTGATTCATATTATTAAAATACATAACATCATTTAACAGAAATTAGGTGGTGTCCCCTCAATGTGCTTGCAGCTAACATTACCACTTCTGAGGTTAATCTGGCTGTATAAGAGTTGCTTTTCCTACTATTTGTTTTGTCTCATTTTGAAATGTTTTTGTATTTCCAAACCAAGGACAATGAATGAATCTCACCTCTGTTAGTTTACCACCCTTTGGTAATTCTGAAGGGAATGTCGCTGTCTGTAATGACTCTAAATTCAGAAATGCAAATTAAATTGTTCATATTGATTTGTCTTTTAAGTAGAAGGAAGTCATTCTTGAAAAGAAAATCTAATGTAATCTCCAATATGTTGGCTTTATTCTCAAAATATTTAGACTTTTTTAATAACTTTCTTTTAATCAAGTACAAATTTCATTCCTTTATATTTGTATTTAGCAGCACAGCACACCACTGTACATTTCAAATGGTTGATAGGTTATTGATAATAAAGAATGCATGTCTGTATTGTAAATCTCTGGTTGTCTTTCTCATATAGTGTTATACTAGAGGAATCTCCTAAAACAGGGTTTCTAATCCCCTAATTTCTGACTGCAAATGTTTTGCAACACTTCCTGAATTCCTGCAAAACACCAGTCTCAATGTCAACAGTGAAGAGGCGACTCAGGGACGGTTTGTAGATATATCCAAGGCGTTTGATTCGGTGGACCACAAATTGCTGAGGAATAAATGTAAGAATGTTGGTTTCGGTATGAAGACTGTTAAATGTTTCAGAAATTACTCAGCGTGTGCGTGCAAAGGGCCATTTATTAAAAAAAAATGTGATAACTAAAGAGGTCACCCTTTTCTGTTTTCTATTTTTATAAATGACTTGGGTACTGTATATGGATATTCATTGTACATATCGTTAATCTAGTTAGGAAGCTTCAAGTGAAGATCAGCTTTTATTTAAGAAATGAATAGAGTTTTAAACTTAATGCCAAAAAATACTTGTGGAAGCTACTTGTCTGTCTGTGATTGATTAAAGTGATGTCAATCAATCAATCAAATTTATTTATAAAACCCTTTTTACAACAGCAGTTGTCACAAAGTTCTTTACAGAGACACCCGGCCTTAAACCCCAAGGAGCAAACAACAGTAGTGTTGAATTTCAGTGGCTAGGAAAAACTCCCTAAGGTCGAATTTTAGGAAGAAACCTAGAGAGGACCCTGGCTCAGAGGGGTGACCAGTCCTCTTCTGGCTGTGCCGGGTGAGATATTAAGAGTCCAATTGGAATAAATAAATTTCTCTGGGCTAAATCCAGAGTCTATTTGATTTTAGACTAGGTCAGAAGTATGACCAGGTGGACAAGGACAGGGACAGCAACGGGCCCCCCAAACCAGGTAATCCGCAGGTGTGGACCAGGACCTCATCTCCTTCTAAAATGTAAAACTGGAGGAAACTGAGAAAAGTTAGTAGTACATCCCTCATATCCCCCAGCACAATAATATACCAGCGTAACACCTTGGAACTGAGACGGGGGGGTCCGGAGACATTGTGGCCCTACCCGGGGGAGGCCCCGGACAGGGCCCAACAGGCAGGAAATCAATCCAACCACATTGCCAGGCATCAACCAAAGGGACACCCACCAACCGCAACCCCCCTGAATGAGGGCCGAGTATTGCTAGCGGCGTACAGCCCAATTGCACAAGTGCGCAACAGAGAGTCAACAACAAGCCAGTGACTCTTCCCCCGAAAGGCATTGGAGGGAGGGCATCCCAGTGGTGACGAGAGCCCACCTGGCAAGACAGCAAGGGTGGACAGTATCAAGCCTACTGGTCACCTTCACGCCCCAGGGCCAGGCTACACCTAATCATAAACCGTGCTGTAGAGATGAGTTTTTAGTAGACACTTGAAAGTTTGCACTGAGTTTGCATTTCTAACCTTAATTGGCAGATCATTCCACAGGAGTGGAGCTCTATGAGAAAAGGCCCTGCCGCCAACTGTTTGTTTAGAAATTCAAGGTACAATTAAAAGGCCTGCATCTTGCGATCTAAGGTTACGTGTAGGTATGTATGGCTGGATCATTTCAGCCAGGTAAGTAGGAGCAAGTCCATGTATTGATTTATAGGTTAAGAGTAAAACCTTAAAATCAGCTCTAACCCTAACAGGCAGCCAATGTAAGGACGCCAGGACAGGAGAAATGTGTTCAAATTTTTTAGTTCTAGTTAGGATTCTAGCAGCTGTGTGCAGGACTAATTGAAGTTTATTTATTCATTTGTATGGATAACCAGAGAGAAAAGCATTGCAGTAATCTAATCTAGAAGTAACGAAAGCATGGATTAATTTTTCTGCATCAGTTTTTGATAGAAAGTTTCAAATTTTTGCGATGTTTTGAAGATGAAAATAAGCAACTCTTGAGACATATTTTATATGTTCTTCAAAGGAGAGGTCAGGGTCAAGGGTAACGCCAAGGTTTTTTACAGTTTTTTGGGATACGACCATGCAGCCGTCGAGGTTCACAGTGAGATCTGCTAGCAACGCTCTTTGTTTTTTGGGTCCTAAAAGGAGCATTTCGGTTTTATTTGAGTTTAAGAGCAAGAAATTCTCTGTCATCCACTTCCTAATATCTGAAACGCATGCTTCCAAAATAGCTAATTTAGGGGCTTCTCCATGCTTCATTGAAATATATAACTGTGTGTCATCAGCAAAACAGTGAAAGTTAATATTGTGATTTCGGATTACATCGCCCAGAGGGAGCATGTATAGTGAGAACAATAATGGGCCCAGAACCGAGCCTTGAGGAACTCCAAAGCATAACTTTGACTTGTCAGAGGATATGCCATCCACACTAACGAACTGATTTCTTTCAGATAAATAAGATTTAAACCAGGCTAGAACATGTCCACGTAGCCCAATATTGGTTTCCAGTCTCTCTAAGAGAAGGGAGTGATCAATAGTGTCAAAAGCAGCACTAAGATCAAGAAGCAACAGGACGGATGCGGAACCTTTGTCTGAGGCCATTAGAAGGTCATTTGTTACCTTCACGAGTGCAGTCTCAGTACTATGATGGGATCTAAAACCGGACTGGAATATTTCATAAATGTTTTTTTGTCTTTAGGAAGGCATTCAGTTGTTGGGAAACACATTTTTCTAAGATTTTTGAGAGGAACGGGAGGTTCGATATTGGCCTATAATTGTTTAATATGTCGGGATCTAGATTAGATTTTTTTATAAGAGGCTTAATTTCCGCAATTTTTTGTGAGTTTGGTACGCATCCGGAGGAAAGGGAGCAATTTATTATGTTCAGCATTGGCTGACCTAGCACAGAAAATAACTCCTTAAGTAATTTTGTAGGAATCGGGTCTAGCTGAGAGTTTGTGGGTTTAGAACTCATTACAAATTTTGTCCTCTCCTTGAACTGCCACCTTAACGTGGTGGAGGGGTTTGAGTACCCGAGTGACCCTAGGAGCTATGTTGCCTGGGGCTATATGCCCCTGGTAGGGTCTCCCAAGGCCAACAGGTCCTAGGCGACGGGTCAGACTAAGAGCGGTTCAAAAACCCCTTAATGAAGAAAAAAAATTGTGTGTTCTGTGACGTCGCCCGGTATGGCGCAGCCGGGGCCCCACCCTGGAGCCAGGCCCGGGGTTGGGGCTCGTTCGCGAGCGCCTGGTGGCCGGGCCTTTCCCCATGGGGCCCGGCCGGGCCCAGCCCGAACGAGTGACATGGGGCCGCCCTCCCGTGGGCTCACCACCCACAGGAGGGACCATAAGGGGCCGGTGCAGAGAGGATCGGGCGGCAGTCGAAGGCGGGGGCCTAGACAACCCGATCCCCGGACACGGAAACTAGCTCTAGGGACGTGGAATGTCACCTCGCTGGCGGGGAAGGAGCCTGAGATGGTGCGTGAGGTTGAGAAGTTCCGACTAGAGGTAGTCGGGATCACCTCTACGCACGGCTTGGGCTCTGGAACCACACTCCTTGAGAGAGGATGGACTCTTCACCACTCTGGAGTTGCCCATGGTGAGAGGCGGCGGGCTGGTGTGGGTTTGCTTATAGCTCCCCAGCTCTGCCGCCATGTGTTGGAGTTTACCCCGGTGAACGAGAGGGTCGTTTCCCTGCGCCTACGGGTCGGGGATAGGTCTCTCACTGTTGTTTGTGCCTACGGGCCAAACGGCAGTGCAGAGTACCCGACCTTCTTGGAGTCTCTGGGAGGGGTGCTGGAAAGTGCTCCGACTGGGGACTCTATCGTTCTACTGGGGGACTTCAACGCCCACGTGGGCAACGACAGTGACACCTGGAGGGGCGTGATTGGGAGGAACGGCCCCCCTGATCTGAACCCGAGCGGTGTTCAGTTATTGGACTTCTGTGCTAGTCACAGTTTGTCCATAACGAACACCATGTTCAAGCATAAGGGTGTCCATCAGTGCACGTGGCACCAGGACACCCTAGGCCGCAGGTCGATGATCGACTTTGTTGTCGTTTCATCTGACCTGCGGCCACATGTCTTGGACACTCGGGTGAAGAGAGGGGCGGAGCTGTCAACTGATCACCACCTGGTGGTGAGTTGGATCCGATGGCGGGGGAGGAAGCTGGACAGACTCGGCAGGCCCAAGCGTACTGTAAGGGTCTGCTGGGAACGTCTGGCCGAGTCTCCTGTCAGAGAGATCTTTAACTCCCACCTCCGGCAGAGCTTTGACTGGATCCCGAGGGAGGCTGGAGATATTGAGTCCGAGTGGACCATGTTCTCCAACGCCATTGTCGAAGCGGCCGCTCGGAGCTGTGGCCGTAAGGTCTCCGGTGCCTGTCGAGGCGGCAATCCCCTGGTTGGCTTGTGGGACTCCAGAGGCAGCTGATGGGTACCGACAGGCCAAGCGGACTGCAGCCCGGGTGGTTGTGGAGGCAAAAACTCGGGCCTGGGAGGAGTTCGGTGAGGCCATGGAGAAGGACTATCGGCTGGCCTCGAAGAGATTCTGGCAAACCATCCGGCGCCTCAGGAGAGGGAAACAGTGCCCTACCAACGCTGTTTACAGTAGAGGTGGGCAGCTGTTGACCTCAACTGGGGATGTCGTCTGGCGGTGGAAGGAGTACTTCGAGGATCTCCTCAATCCTGCCGTCACGTCTTCCATTGAGGAAGCAGAGGATGAGGGCTCAGAGGTGGACTCGTCCATCACCCGGGCTGAAGTCACCGAGGTGGTTAAGAAACTCCTCGGTGGCAAGGCACCGGGGGTGGATGAGATCCGCCCTGAGTACCTCAAGTCTCTGGATGTTGTGGGGCTGTCTTGGCTGACACGCCTGTGCAACATCACGTGGCAGTCGGGGACAGTGCCTCTGGGATGGCAGACCGGGGTGGTGGTCCCTCTTTTTAAGAAGGGGGACCGGAGGGTGTGTTCCAACTATAGGGGGATCACACTTCTCAGCCTCCCCGGGAAAGTCTAAGCCAGGGTTCTGGAGAGGAGAATACGGCCGATAGTAGAACCTCGGATTCAGGAGGAACAGTGTGGTTTTCGTCCAGGCCGTGGAACACTGGACCAGCTCTATACCCTCTACAGGGTGATGGAGGGTTCATGGGAGTTTGCCCAACCAGTCCACATGTGTTTTGTGGATTTGGAGAAGGTATTCGACTGTGTCCCTCGCGGCATCCTGTGGAGAGTGCTTCGGGAATATGGGGTCCTGGGTCCTTTGCTAAGGGCTGTCAGGTCCCTGTACGACCGAAGCAGGAGCTTGGTCCGCATTGCCGGCAGTAAGTCAGACTTGTTCCCTGTGCATGTTGGACTCCGGCAGGGCTGCCCTTTGTCACCGGTTCTGTTCGTAATTTTTATGGACAGAATTTCTAGGCGCAGCCAGGGCCCGGAGGGTGTCAGGTTTGGGGACCACACGATTTCGTCTCTGCTCTTTGCGGATGATGTTGTCGTGTTGGCCCCTTCAAGCCAGGACCTTCAGCATGCACTTGGACGGTTTGCAGCCGAGTGTGAAGCGGTGGGGATGAAAATCAGTACCTCCAAATCTGAGGCCATGGTCCTCAGTCGGAAAAGGGTGGCTTGCCCACTTCAGGTTGGTGGAGAGTGCCTGCCTCAAGTGGAGGAGTTTAAGTATCTAGGGGTCCTGTTCACGAGTGAGGGAAGGATGGAACGGGAGATTGACAGACGGATCGGTGCAGCTTCTGCAGTAATGCGGTCGATGTATCGGTCTGTCGTGGTGAAGAAAGAGCTGAGCCGCAAGGCGAAGCTCTCGATTTACCGGTCAATCTACGTTCCTACTCTCACCTATGGTCATGAGCTTTGGGTCATGACCGAAAGGACAAGATCCCGGATACAGGCGGCCGAAATGAGCTTTCTCCGCAGGGTGGCTGGGCGATCCCTTAGAGATAGGGTGAGAAGCTCGGTCACCCGGGAGGAGCTCAGAGTAGAGCCGCTGCTCCTCCACATCGAGAGGGGTCAGCTGAGGTGGCTTGGGCATCTGTTTCGGATGCCTCCGGAACGCCTTCCTGGGAAGGTGTTCCGGTCCCGTCCCACCGGGAAGAGACCCCGGGGAAGACCTAGGACACGCTGGAGGGACTATGTCTCCCGGCTGGCCTGGGAACGCCTCGGTGTCCCCCGGAAGAGCTGGAGGAAGTGTCTGGGGAGAGGGAAGTCTGGGCATCCCTGCTTAGACTGCTGCCCCCGCGACCCGGCCCCGGATAAGCGGAAGATGATGCTATGCTATGCTATGCTATGTTATGCTACAAATTTTGTAAATGTGTCGAGCGATACGGTATCAAAAAATTCAAGTGTCCCCATTGACACCTGGTCAGGGAGGTTCAGGAAATTTTTTGGACAACTGAGATTTTGAGGACCATAACTATTTAAGGAGTCAGTTATTTGTTTTCTAATGGTGACGATCTTTTCATCAAAGTAGTTCATGTATTCATTACAACTAAAGTGAAGTCCCACTTCACTTGCTAAGCTTTGCTTTTTTGTTAACTTTGCAACTGTATCAAAGAGAAATTTTGGATTGTTTTTGTTCGCCTCAATCAGGTTGGAGAAATAAGCTGATCGAGCAGACGTGAGTGATTTTCGGTATTGTACTGTACTGTCTATCCAGGCTAGTCTAAATACTTCCAACTTGGTGGAGCGCCACTTTCGCTCCAATTTTCTGGAGGCTTGCTTAAGTGCTCTAGTATTGTCGGTGTACCAGGGAGCAAGTTTCTTGTTGCGTATTTCTTTAGTTTTTAGTGGTGCAACTATGTCTAATGTATTTCGCAGTATTGAGTTTAGATCCTCGATTTGATCGTTTACAGATTTATTTACTCTGTCGTTAATGAGCGAACTAGTAAGAATATCAAGGAATTTATTGGTAATCCGAGAATTTATAGTACGGCTTTTGAAACTCATTGTTTGGGGGGCAAGTGGATTTCTTGTTTTAACGGTAAATGTAATAAGACAGTGATCCGATAATCCAGGATTTTGGGGGTAAATTATTAGATCTACAATATCTATTTCTCGTGACAGGACTAAATCTAAGGTATGATTTTGAAAATGTGTTGGACCTGAGACATGTTGGATGAAACCCATTGAGTCAATTATGGCTTCAAAGGCTTTTTGAAGAGGATCATTGGAGTTTTCCATATGAATATTGAAATTGCCAAAAATTAGAATACTATCTGCCATGACTACAAGGTTAGACAAGAATTCTGGAAACTCATTGAGGAACATTGTGTATGGCCCGGGGGGCCTATAAATAGTAGCTATGTAAAATGATTTATCGACCTGGTTAACTTTCATGAGTAAAACTTCAAAAGAATGAAACTCTGTGATATGTTTGAGAGTAAGTTTATATTTACTGTCATAAATATTAGCGACACCCCCTCCTTTTCGGGACGCACAAGGGATATGATCACTAGTATAGCCAGGAGGAGAGGCCTCATTTAAGGCAGTGAATTCATTAGGCTTTAGCCACGTTTCACATAAACCAATAGCATCTAGTTTATGATCAGAGATTAATTCATTTACTGCAACTGCCTTTGGAGCAAGAGATCTAATAATTAGGAGTCCCATTTTGAGATGCGAAGTGATACAATTATTTTTATTTTTGACCGAGGTGGAGGAAGGCTTTATCTTAATAAGGTTGTTTTTGTTAGCACTACCTTGTTTAACTTTTCTCAGCCTGGAACGAGTCACAGTGGCAATAGGTAAAGCTGTACTAACTACTCTGGCTATGCTATTGACAGACTCCACTATGCTAGCAGGCTGGCTAACAGCCTGCAGCCTGACCTGCACTCTATCTCATGTTAAAGCTATAGGAGTGAGACTCCTGTCAATGTTCCTAGATAAAAGAAGAGCACCACTCCAGCTAGGATGGAGTGCGTCGCTCCTCAGCAGATCAGGCCTGGCCCTATTTCTGGGAGAGTCCCAAAAAGAAGGCCAGTTATCTACAAACTCTACCTCCTGCGACGGGCAGAACTCCGTTTTCAGCCAGCGATTGAGTTGCGCAAGTCTGCTGTAGAGCTCGTCACCACCCCTAGCTGGGAGGGGGCCAGAGACAATTACTCGATGCCGACAGATCTTTCTAGCTAATTTACACGCTGATGCTATGTTCTGCTTCGTAACCTCTGACTGTTTCATCCTAACATTGTTGGTGCCAACGTGGATAACAATATCTCTGTACTCTCTATACTTGCCAGTTTTAGACTTTGCTAGCACCAACCCCAGATTTGCGGCTACGTTGGTGGCTCTGCCCCCCCGGTAAACAATGTACGATCGCCGGCTGATTCTTTAGTCTAATACTGCGTGTAATGGAATCACCAATGACTAAAGTTTTCAGTTTTTCAAGGCCATCGGTAGAACATGCCTGCCGATCATTCCCCTCCGAAGACGGCTCGGGCCTTGACTCCGACTCCAGTGGGGAAAACCTGTTGAAAGTCTCAGTTGGTTTTAGCAACGATTCAGGTTTAACTGGTTCATATGTACAGGTTATCTCAGTCAGGATGTCTTTCACATGTGCAAATTATTTCATTCAGGATGTCTTTCACATGTGCAACTTATCACATTCAGGATCTTTCATACATGCAGATTATCACAGTCAGAATGTATTTTTTGTGCAGGTTATCACAGTTAACACGTTTTGCTTGTTGTTGTGTACACTGACCACAATCCCTTGGTTTTCCTTAACAGAATTTATAATAGCAAGCAACGCCTCATGCGTTGGGCCTTTTTTGTTCAGCCTCCTCATTACACAAAGAAGAGGTCAGAAAATGTAGTTGCTGATGCCTTGTATCGGGTCTAGGATGATGTTTAGTTTGTTTTTCCAAGTCGCTAACCCGGGTTTACTCTTTTTGGGTGGGCGTGTTACATCCTCTGTGTACTGTTTCTGTTGTGTGTGTGATGAGAGAGCGAGAGAGCGAGAGAGCGAGAGAGCGAGAGCGAGAGAGAGAGTGAGAGAGAGAGAGTGAGAGAGAGTGAGAGAGAGAGATCCTATTCCCTATAAGCAGAAAATTACTGAACGTGGCAGAGTCTCGGTGGGGTTATTATATGGTATTATATGGTACAAAAAGGAGTTATCAAACCAATTAAAACCAGTAGCATCAGCCTGATATAGCTGATGCTACTGGTAACAGTCACTTCTTCAGACAGGCTTCACTGTACCTCACCCACACCATTCCCCACAGAAACAACCCTGACCGTATAGTAAACAAAATGGGCAAAGAGTTAGTGCATCTCTGTCGCTCCTTGGGCCTCTATATGCTCAATGGTAGGACAAGCGGGGATTCTTTAAGGTACACATACTATTCAACTTTTGGGTTCAACAAGTGTTGTCAACTACGCTATCACTGACATGGACCCCTCCTCCATCAGCGCATTCATTGTCAGACCACAGACACCACTCACAGACCACTGTCAGATAAATGTCTATCTGAAAACAATTGGACAACAAGCAAAAAATCTCAGAAAGAAATTAAGAAATCTGTCTCATCAAAAACACCATCAACCACAAAACAAAATTATGCAGAGACACTGAGAGAATACAAACTCACCCTAAAGCAAATAAAAAAGGAAAACATTGCAATCAAAAACTACAAGAAATTAAAATCTCCCTTGACCAAAATAAATTCTGGAAAAGATGGAACACCTTAAGTAAAAACGAAAATAAACATTTAGCAATTCAATGTTTGGAAAAAACAATATGAAAACTTGTACAAAGAAACACCACTTAACAGTCTAACCTCTAACCAGAAACAAATACAAGATAAATTAGGAATACTTGAAACAACTATCAAGAACAATCGGGACCCACTTGAATACCAAATGACAATATAATAATTAGAAGACAGCATTAAAGAACTGAAATTTGAGAAGTAATGCAGTCCTGACAGGATCAGGACAGAGATGCTTAAGAACAGCACTCCTGAGCTGCAGCAGGTCCTGCTCAAGTTGTTCAACCTGGTCCTTAAAACTGGCTGCTTACTTGAGATCTGGAGCCGGGGGCTCATTTCCCCAATACATGAGAGTGGAGACAAATCGGACCCTAACAACTACCGAGGCATCTGTGTGAGCTGTAACATGGGGAAGGTTTTCTGCAGCATCATCAATGCCCTAATGCTGGGCTTCCTTACGGAATGTTTTGAGTAAAGGACAAATTGGCTTCCTACCAAATCACTGCACTACTGATCATGTTCACACCCTACACACCCTAGTAGATCAACACATATACCAAAACCAACAAAATAAGGTTTTTACATGCTTTATTGATTTTAAGAAAGCTTTTGATTCAATCTGGCAAGAGGGGTTGTACTATAACATTCTCCAAAGTGGTATAAGGGGTAAAGTTTACGACATAATCAAATTAACCTATGTCAAAAATAAGTGTGGTGTAAAAATTGGCAATAAAAGAACCGACTTCTTCACTCAAGGGCAAGGTGTTCGCCAGGGATGCAACTGATCTCCAACGCTCTTCAATATCTACATTAATGAGCTAGCGAAATCTGCAACCCCTGGCCTCACCCTAAACAACAAAGAAGTAAGATTCCTGCTGTATGCAGACGATCTTGTGTTGCTGTCACCCACAGAGCAGGGTCTACAGCCACATCTGGATCTGCTGGAGCAATACTGGACTGTAGGCGATTCTGCCATCGATTTTGTTACCAAAGGAACTCATTTCATTATAAATGTGTACTGCAGAAGCAGGAGCAGGGGGAGCCAGCGGAGGGTCAGGAGCCGGGAGAGCCGGTGGAGGGACAGGAGCCAGCGGAGGAGCAGGAGCCGGCGGAGGAGCAGGAGCCGGCGGGAGTGCCGGCGTCGGATCAGGAGCCGGTGGAGGGACAGGAGACGGGGGAGCCGGCGGAGGAGCAGGAGCCTATGGGAGAGCCGGAGGAGAAGCAGAAGACGGGGGAGGAGCAGAAGACGGGGGAGCCGGCGGAGGAGGGGGAGCCGACGGAGGAGGGGGAGCCGGGGGAGGAGCAGGAGCCGGCAGAGGGTCAGGTGCCGGCAGAGGGTCAGGTGCCGGCAGAGGGACAGGAGACGGGGGAGCCGGCGGAGGAGCAGGAGCCGATGGGAGAGCCGGCGGAGAAGCAGAAGACGGGGGAGGAGCAGAAGATGGGGGAGCCGGCGGAGGAGGGGGAGCCGGCGGAGGAGGGGGAGCCGGGGGAGGAGCAGGAGCCGGCGGAGGGTCAGGTGCCGGCGGAGGGTCAGGTGCCGGCGGAGGGTCAGGTGCCGGCGGGAGAGCTACGACCGACATCTGCCTCCAATTGGGGAGGATTGGAGGCTAGATGTGCCACCTCCTTTCCTGTCCTGACTATGCCCCGAGCCCAGCGCAGAGATGGCTAGGGGCATAGCCAGGACGTGACAACTGTGGCCTGTTTTTTTGTTATGATTGATTTACATTTTTTTAAGTACCATGTACCTTACCTCTGTCCTCAAAACTACAGTGCTGTACAGTGGGGAGAACAAGTATTTGATACACTGTCACGGTCGTGGGAGGAGAAGGACACAGGCGCAGAGTAGAGGTACTGGAGATAATCCATCTTTTAATGAAAACAAAACTCAAACAAAACAAAAGGCAGCAACCAGTGCCGTGGGTTAACATCAACAGGACAAAAACCAAAATGAACCACACCAACCTGGCCAACAAACTGAACTTAAATAGGGTCCCCAATTGGAGGCAATAACCAACACCTGCCTCCAATTGGGGAAACCAAAAAAAAGGATTAGAGGTGGCTAGAGGCCACCTCCTGTCCTGTCCTGGCTATGCCCCGAGCCCAGCGCAGAGATGGCTAGGGGCACAGCCAGGACGTGACATACACTGCCGATTTTGCATGTTTTTCCACTTACAAAGCATTTTTATCATATGTACTCTTTAACTGACGGAATCTAAAACAAAAATCCAGAAAATCACAATGTATGATTTGTAAGTAATTAATTTGCATTTTATTGCATGACATGAGTATTTGATACATCAGAAAAGAAGAACTTAATATTTGGTACAGAAACCTTTGTTTGCAATTACAGAGATCATACGTTCCCTGTAGTTCTTGACCAGCTTTGCACACATTGCAGCAGGGATTTTGGCCCACACCTCCATACAGATCTTCTCCAGATCCTTCAGGTTTCGGGGCTGTCGCTGGGCAATACGGACTTTCAGCTCCCTCCAAAGATTTTCTATTAGGTTCAGGTCTGGAGACTGGCTAGACCACTCCAGGACCTTGAGATGCTTCTTACGGAGCCACTCCTTAGTTGCCCTGGCTGTGTGTTGCCCTGGTCTGGACATGCGCTGGCTGTGTGTTTCGGATCGTTTTCATGCTGGAAGACCCAGCCACCCATCTTCAATACTCTTACTGAAGGAAGAAGGTTGTTGGCCAAGATCTCGCGATACATGGCCCCATCCATCCTCCCCTCAATACAGTGCAGTCGTCCTGTCCCCTTTGCAGAAAAGCATCCCCAAAGAATAATGTTTCCACCTCCATTCTTCACGGTTGGGATGGTGTTCTTGGGGTTATACTCATCCTTCTTCTTCCTCCAAACATGGCGAGTGGAGTTTAGACCAAAAAGCTCTATTTTTGTCTCATCATACCACATGACCTTCTCCCATTCCTCCTCTGGATCATCCAGATGGTCATTGGCAAACTTCAGACGGGTCTGGACATGCGCTGGCTTGAGCAGGGGGACATTGCGTGCACTCCAGGATTTTAATCTATGACAGCGTAGTGTGTTACTAATGGTTTTCTTTGAGACTGTGGTCCCAGCTCTCTTCAGGTCAATGACCAGGTCCTGCTGTGTAGTTCTGGGCTGATCCCTCACCTTTCTCATGATCATTGATGCCCCACAAGGTGAGATCTTGCATGGAGCCCCAGACCGAGGGAGATTGACCGTCATCATCTCACCAAGCTGCTTGCCTATTGTCCTGTAGCCCATCCCAGCCTTGTGCAGGTCCACACTTTTATCCCTGATGTCCTTACACAGCTCTCTGGTCTTGGCCATTGTGGAGAGGTTGGAGTCTGTTTGATTGAGTGTGTGGACAGGTGTCTTTTATACAGGTAACGAGTTCAAACTGGTGCAGTTAATTCAGGTAATGAGTCGAGAACAGGAAGTTTTTCTTTAAGAAGCCCAACAGGTCTGTGAGATCCAGAATTCTTACTGGTTGGTAGGTAATCAAATACTTATGTCATGCAATAAAATGGAATACAATGTGATTTTCTGGATTTTTTTATTCCGTCTCTCACAGTTGAAGTGTACCTATGATAAAAAAAAACTGCAAAATCGGCAGTGTATCAAATACTTGTTCTCCCCACTGTATATATATATTACAATCTATTACATATATTATATTATTATTGTAATATTACAATATATTACATATTACAATATATACAATCCTTTAAAATAATGGTTATCTTAATTTTTTACCTATTCAAATACTGGAAGCATGATAAGCAGCAATCTTGTTGAAATGTCTATAGATGGTTTCATTTTAGAAATGAAACAGAAAGGGCAGAACACGAGAGCCCTGTTTAAAAGCCAATAATTTTTCTATTGTACGAAATCATAACTCTTTAGAAAATGTCAACACAGAAGAGTTTTCAATAAAATGCTCATACCATAAAATGCTGTTGTTTTCAGTGTGTCTTTGTTATTTTACTGATGCTCATTCAGGAATGCTTTCTGTAAATGTAGGTGTTTTGGATCAGATGGTGGCTGTAATGGCTGCTTAAGGCCTGACCAGCCTTTTGGGAATAACAGTAACCATTTACAAATCCTCTGAAATACTTAAGTCCCCACTTTCGATGAGGCTGCACAAAACACTTACCAAACAATTACTAAATGCTATAATAAAGTATTCCTAATCATCAATGTATGTGTTAGTAAGAATGCATAAAATATTTAACACATCCTTTAACCATTAACGTGTGTTAGTAAGAATGCATAAAATATTTAACACATCCTTTAACCATTAAATATCCAATATATTATACGTATGGTTACATTTATCCATATAGATATTTATAAATAGTTTGCAAACCTGGAACTACTGCTTTTTTACTGAGTTCATAAATCCATATTATGTCCTTTACTACTCGTTTATAATGGCCATAAGGAAACATCTTTAACTTGCTTAACTTATTTTTAAAGTATGAAAAAACTAAGTACATCATCATATAGCTTATGAATCATTATTGAATCAATGGTAACAGTATTTATACATTGTTTATTAACATCGTACTAATATCTCTAAATGTTGTAAAAATGCTTAATACATGATGAATAAACAATGGACTACTCCATTGTTAATGGTTTGTTATGTGTAGTTAATAATACATGTTCAGCAGGCCCAGCATAGTTTACCTATGCAGTCTGCTGGAACCACACATTAGGAAGCACACTCACTGTAACCAAGCCTTGACCACTGTTCAGTCTGTCTGCATAGCTCTGGATTTCTTTGCATGTGGGTGTCATGGTCAAGAGGCAGGACACGAGGCCCAAAGCTGTAATACATCCCTTTATTTGATCGACTCACTCAAAACAACAAACAAAAAGTGAGGTAAACCATGAACTGAAGCACTCAACGCAATCATTGATCCACAAACTAAAGAACCCTAAGGGCAACTTGAATAGGGTCCCCAATTAGAGGCAACGTGGATCAGCTGCCTCTAATTGGGGATAACCAAAACAGCAGTGCAGAGATGCCTAGAGGCACCTCTGCGGCCAGGTCCTGAGTGTGGCCCCCAGGAGCATAGAGATGCCTAGAGGCCCCCAGCCAGGACCTGACAGTGGGACATTCTTGTACAGTGTTGGTGATGTAGAAGATCTTGTGAAGGCAACTGCATGCCGGGAAATAAGGGCATGCCTTGCTCTAAAGCTGTACCTGAATATTTTCATCACTTTCCCTTTTCCATTTTGAAAGACAAAGATTCAAGAAAGCGTTTTATTCAATTGCAGGTGTGTGACAGTTAAAATAAAAGTAGCCTACAGGTTGAAAAGCCTCTGTATTAACATAATCGTCTGCTTCCCCCACGTTATAGGCGCAATAGACTGTACCCATGTGCGGATCCAGGCACCATCTGGACCTGTGGAGGCAGACTATGTCAATGGGAAATCTTTCCGTTACCTAAACATAGAGGTATGTACAGGGGCCCTCTGTGCATACACTGTCAGGCAGAATAGTAGCAATTGGATTTGGATGAAATGTGCACATCTGTGAAAACAGACCAGATTAGTTTTGGTGTCAACACTGGATTTAAATACCTGGCAGAACTGAAAATAAATGTTTCACTCACTGGAAAACTATGTTTTTCTTCCCTGTTCTGTATGTATGATTTTCTTATGGTTCGAATTTGGTTTTACTGAATTCAATCTCTTGGAGAGATCATTATATTCTTTCAATGGAAATGTGTTACAGCAAATAACAATGCTATCACAAAGCAAACACCAACCAGATATTAGAAGACACAGATGTGGAATTGGAAGTCACACTTCTCTGTGTAGGTGTTAACCATGCACAGTTCAACACCATTACTTTATTTTGAGTCTTCCTGTTCGTCATGTTAATGCTACTGACTCAGTATATGAGTCTCTGAAACATTCTAAAACTTTCATTTTGGGGTGCGGAGTCTATCAGCAGCATTCTCAGAGACACTTGTAGACAATGGCTGTGTCTAATGAAATCTATACCAATGTTGAGATTGACTATGAAGAAAACGAGGCAACAGATGGGATTGAAAATATTTATTCCAATATTCATTCTCAGTACTCTGGAAATAAGAGTACCCCAAAGAGAAAACCACTGGCTACATACATTGGTTCTGAGAGCACAAAGTGGAAAACCACCAAAGCTGGTGTCGTGTGTCTGGGACTGTTGACCTTCCTCCTACTGGCTGGAATCATAGGCCTGTTAGTATGCTACATCAGAGTGACCCACAGTTTGAAGGAGAAAATCTTTTATGAAACCAACTCCACGGCTGAACGAGACCAGTTCCAGGACAGATACAGTGCCATGACTGAGGAGAGGGACCAGCTCCAGGCTGAACGAGACCAGGTCCAGGCCAGATACAGTGCCATGACTGAGGAGAGGGACCAGCTCCAGGCTGAACGAGACCAGGTCCAGGCCAGATACAGTGCCATGACTGAGGAGAGGGACCAGCTCCAGGCTGAGAGAGAAAATCTCAGGGCAAATCTCTCCTTCATTTCTCAACAAATACAACAGGGTTGGGTGTATTTCAGCTCCAGTTTGTACTTCATCTCCACTGCAAAGAAAACCTGGGAAGACAGCAGACAGGACTGTGTGGGGAGAACCGCAGACCTGCTGGTCATAAACAGCTTGGAGGAACAGGTCTTCATCCACGGTTTGAACCAGGAGGGATTCTGGATCGGTCTGACTGATCAAGTTGAAGAGGGAAAGTGGATGTGGGTGGACGGTACAGAACTGACCACTGGGTTCTGGGACAGTGGACAGCCTAACAGTCACGGAGGCACTGATGAGGACTGCATTGCGAAATGGTTGGAAGAATCTGCCCCAGAGAAGAGTTGGCACGATGTATCTTGCAACAAACAGGTTTTTTGGGTATGTGAGAAAATGGTCTACCTGTAACTGAACTGTAAATAAAATCAGTAAACGCCGAAAATTAAAGCTTATAATGGCTCTGAATCAGTAAAATATCAGCAGTAATTCCTTTATATGGGATTTCAATATAATGTTGGAGACATATATTTTTATTAAGATCCACCTGTAGACAATATTGCTAGCAGGAACAAGTAGTTGTTTAGACAAAATGGTCTGGTAATGTGTAGAGTTCAATGTCAATGATCTTAGTAGGGGCTCCAGGACATGTGAAATCCAAACTGCCTTGTGACATCAAAGTTCCCATGACATATTTTACAATAGGTATTGGGTTCTTTTCTACTCATGCATTGTCATTTTGATGCCAAAACTACTGGTGTGTGGTTTCCTGACTTGAATCCCATTGAAAATGTATCATTTTGGTTGATTCACTTGAATCATTAATGAATTCAAATATATTTCACATTTTGGACAATGTCATTGTTTATTTTATACATCTTTATCAAGGGCTCCATTGATTTTGGAATTTACTATACCAATGAGAGTTTCTTTCCTATTGAGTATTATTGTATTTTGTTTAGCTGTAGATTGCTTTGCTGTAGATCTCTTGAAGAAATGTTCATTTTAATCTTAATCCCTAAATAAAAATAATATATACACAAATTGATTTGGACACTTTTCTTCCCTGGAAATTCCTCTATAAAAAGGGATCTTGAGAGACACAAAATAGTTGTCCTGTCCTATTAGCTCACTTGATTTGCAATACCACACATTTTAAGTAATTTTGGTGAAAGCCCCCTCTCAGAGGACCACGCAGCCTGTAATGAATTGAACATCCCCATGGAGGGCAAGTGGCAGAGATCTTCTACAGTGCAGGGCTTCAGAAGATTGGTTGGTCGCAGGTGGTCACGTTTTGGTCTCGACAAAGTTGATTGGTCTCGACCAAGTTGATTGTTCGTGGGTTGGCCGCATTTGTGAAGTGCGAGGAAAGCGAGTGCGTAACGGAGAGGCAAAAAATGAAAGTAACAAAACATCACCGACACAAAGGGTCACGTTCTTTGACTTTACCCCAAAAAGGCACAGCACCACACGGTCAAATACAACAGGCACAATTACCCACCAGGGTGCAGACATCGCTATGGCTAACTGAAAACAGGTGTGAGGGTGTGTTGGGCGCACTGCTGCCATCTGCTCCAGCCGGCGGTTAGTACCAGAGATGGGGACAAGTCACACATGGTCAAGTCCAAACAAGTCTCAAGTCTTCACCATCAAGTCTCGAGTCAAGTCTCAAGTCACAGTTCAGATAAATCAAGCAAGTCAAGTCAAGGGTTCACCCTAAGCAAGTCAAGTCGAGTCCTTATAAGTTTCAAGTCAAGTCAAGTCACAGTACTAAAGAGATGAACACCCACACACACTGTCCTCTGTTTCTGACGTGCGCTCGGTGCGAAGCTCGATTTCAAGGGATCTTGAATCAACCTGAAGGGGTTGTATTCGCTATAACAACCGCCTCGCTATACCTTATCCCGCTTATTACATGGCTGCCTACCAAATAAATCAATAATTTGACACAAAATATTGATTTCAAAAGGAATTTATTGATTTAAAAACGATTGTATTGCTTCCTCTAAAGAAAAGAGTCCGTTCCGTCTCTGGTTAGAATCCTGCTGCGTCCATAGCAAGCGCTGTATTTCATGGCAACGGTCTGTTATCAAGAAATAACATGCATTCTGCATTGGAATTCAGCCAATCCATGTAATAAGGGCTAATAATAACAACCTTATAAATTAATTATTGTGACTGAAAAACTGCATAATATGTAATTACGCTGTAATTATTCTTGTCTGTATGAGTAAAAAAAAAACGTCTAAATGTTTGGTGCTAATAATAACATCGGCGCCTCCATGTTAGCCTTTCATGCAGTAAAATTAACTGTTATGGTGTAAGCACAATGCTTTTTAGTTTCCACACGCAGTCCACAAACACTTGAAAATGCGCACATTTAATACAGACATTATAGCCTACGTGTAATAATATACATGCCCGCTCATTTTAAGATGCCCATCAACATTAAAATTCAGGCTATGCCACTGTTATAGTCAAATTCCCTTACATCTATTTACCAGACGTATTCAGTAATGATAATGGTCACATTTCTAACAAGAAAAAAATATATATATAATATGCAACCAAGGCCAAATTATGACAAACAAAAGATGAATTCATTACATTAGTAACTCAATCGTTATAGATCAAAGTGAAACTGAATATAAAGAGATTACTTTCTTACCTCTCCTTGTGGTTCTTAAAATGACGAATTAAATTTTACGTTGTTGCATATTTTGCATCTGGCAAATCTTTTTTTATTCACGCGGTCCAGTTCAAAGTCCTTGTATCCAAACGATACTATTTGTAGAGCTCGACTAACGTTACTGTCTGCCATGTTTGGCGCGGTTTGAATTGTGCAGCGTTAAAGGCACATACTCTGATAGTGGTGCTGATGTCACATATAAAATAATTGTATTGCTGTTTGTTTATTATAAGTTCAAGTCATTGTCGAGTCTTCCACTTCAAGTCAAGTCTCAAGTAACTTGTTCTCAAGTCAAGTCAAGTCATTTTCATACTTTAATCAAGCAAGTTCTGAAAATGGTGACTGGAGTCAGACTCGAGTCAAGTCATGTGACTCGAGTCCCCCACCTCTGGTTAGTACACTGGCGAGGTGGAGCACAAGAGAGGGAGAGAGACCCCGCAGCGCCACGCGGACCAGCCGCCACAGCATTTCACTTTCATTCAAAAAGTTCTGTTTAGAAACTGCCCATAAGCCCGCCATACACAACCAAGTGGTGAGAGGAGTGGGTGGGACAGGCTGAGTGGGGAGTGCAGACTCGCAAAGACGCATGCGCACACCTCATGACAATGCTGTAACACAACTACACAGCCTAATATGCACAACACTGCACGAACTGCGTGCCCTCCTTACAGCTAACGGAGAGCCTGCTAGTTTCTATTATTATTTACTGTTGTATTTATTTCTTAATTTTTTTAAATCACTGTCTCAAGCCCAGCTAGACTGCAAAACAGAGAATTCAATGCCCTGCCCGGTCATGATCAGGTTCGGACTGACAATGAACTTCCTACCTCTGAGTCACAGTCTCTTCTGTAGTATACGCTGATATTAAATCTATGGGATGATGTCACATTAGAGGAGTCAGTGTTGTAGCAGCTTGTGCTGGTACTGGAATGGTCTGGTGAATTAACTTATTAGACCGTAGCAAGTCCCAGTGTCGTTCTTCGCGTGCACACAATACAAACCCACAGATGTTCCGGGAAAAGTGAACACGAGACACAAAGTCTTTGGCTGCAGTTTTGCTGGAGAGACTTTGCTCCAGATTACACAACCCCTTTAAGCACAGGCAGGACTTAGGCCTAGTTGAACCGGTTCTCAGTGTGATTTGTCTGCACAGAGCAAGGCAGTGGCAAGCTTCCTGTTGCATTTATTTACAATGAAGCCAGTGACCCGATGATTCTGCATGGAGTTGTGACCCGTTCTTTATCGTACTGATAGTCAAACCATCCACATGGACTGTTCTCTACATTCGATACTGTAGCAGCAACTCCATCAACACATGATTTGTTCCACTCGATTTCTGTCCCAACGGAACATTTCCCTTCGACTCTGAAAGTCCATTAAATATTTCAAGACAATCTACAGTGAGCAGAGACTGCAAAGAAACTCTTAAATTCTTGAGTAGAGAACTTAGTTCATGATTGTGGTCCTTCTGTAATTCTGCGATGCCATGAAGGTTGTTGTTTTTTATTTTTTTCAAGCCTTTTTTCCACTATTTGTTGCACTATATCCATGATCTGGGTACGCCACGCACAAATAGGGACTGATCGAATAGCCAATAGAAATGTAATACAGTAATAGGTTTTGTTCCACAAATTCCAAAGTCTGACAAAAAGACTACTGAAATGTAATCCATCATTAAATTAAATGACCCTCCGTTGAATGTAAGAAAACACTGTAAACCCTCCCCAAGGCTGAAATTAGGGTTAGGGTTAAGGAAATATTGGGTTTGCTTGAAATAAGTGAAATAAACTGCCAATGGAACATGACAAATTACACGATATTCAAAGCTTGTTAAGAAAAATGTACCTTATTTTAATAAGGATGTTAGATTTTTTTACCCTGAAAACAAGTTCAATATACTTGATACGACAGATATTTTTTACAGCTTAATCACCGAGCTGGGCAGCACACAGGAATCCTACAATAAGAAACAACACAATCCAAGGTAATCGGTTCAACAGTCCACTCAGTGAAAGTTCAAGCCCAGATTGATTGGTGACACCGGCCGCAAGACGCACCTCCATGTTGAATGGTCTCAGGGCAGCTCTGCTGAAACTGCCACAGATTTGTCCAACCAAAATACACATTGCCACATGGCTGAACAAGCCGACTGCCCATCATCAGTGTGTTTAAACCTAAACCCCCACACCAGGATGGTGTCCAATGGCACCCTCTTCTGTAGTATCCCTGGGCTAATCCGCAGGCCGGATTTGAACCTTTTCGCCCAATGAATGAGGTATACTGATAAAAGTATTCAAAAGTTTGAGACCTCCTTCCCAGTTGGAGTTATGCGCTAATGTTTACATAAATACCCAGTGGTTAAGAGGTCATGGAGAAACGATAGGTTCCTGAATTATTTTAAGGGCTGGTCTTATAGCTTTGATCCTGCTCTCTGAGGGGTTGGATGGCATGAAAACAAGCTACATAGTAAAATTCTGAACAACAAATCTGAACAAGCCTGATATTCTTGACTTCAATAATCTTACTGTCTTATTCTAAGAATCAATTTGTGTCTGAATTAGAACATGTAGCTGCTTTTCAGAATTTACTGTAAAAACATTTATTGTTGCCCATGACACAATTTCAGGAGGTTGCCAAGCAGAACACAGGCACAAGGGTGTAGAAACAAATGGCTCTTTAATTCCAATGACTGAAACTGACATAAAGCTCCAAATGCAACATCCGTAACATCTAACAATGACTGACAAAACACACTCGGGCAGGAGGAACTTAAATAGGGACACAACGAGGGGGCAAACAAAACACAGCTGAAAGTGATAATGACAAACACAGGCTACGTACAAGAACAAAGACAAAAAAAAACAGAATAGGCTACATTCAAAAGGAAAGGCAAAACCCAAACAGAACAAAAACAGAACCAAACAGCTCAGAAATCGGTGGCTAAAATCTGATCACCTATCACGGTAAAAAGACAAAAACAAACATGTGAATGCTTTTGTGGAAAACTGTAAAAGTTATAACGTTCCTTATAAATTGAGTCTGGATAGTTTTTTGTCGGCCCTAGACTCACAGGATCTTTGATTTCAATTCACTTAGACTGAACCATTCTACAGCCCATGATCCAGCCTCTCTGCTGGAAATTGCCATGGCTCCAAACACTCAGGCTTCCATTAGTGACACTGATTAACCCTGAGGTGTCTGTCGTCCTCCCGATGATGGGGCCGGACAGGGGACGTTCTTGAACCGCAGCATCCTGGGAGAGAGGAAGTGCTGGCATCCTCCTTAAAATGTGTGTTTCATTGAGACCACTTTACTGGCTGTTTGAAATGGAGCCGAAAGAAAGGACAGTTGGATGAGATTACCAGTTTATCCGGACATTATATTCATTTGTCCCTGTACTTTTAGTGGCCAGTAATGGGGGGAACATGTACAGAACGTTTTCTGTTTGTTAGATTTTTCTAGTTGTTTGATTTCAAATCCAATCTGTTGGATTAGGCTATAGAGCCAAACGAAGAAGATTTATTTAATATTTCAGTGCTTTCAGTGGGGGTAGGAGCCGGGGGGGGCAGAGGGGACATGTCCCCACCAATATTAGAAACGGGTCCCCTCCATTAATGTTGTTTGCATAATACTTTTATTTTCGAAAAAAAATGACACTTGGTAACTTGTCACGTCTCCGTCGCGACCGAATCCAATATTCTCATTCATTCTTTCATGACGAGCAGTGTGTGTAGGCTAGCTAAGTGGATTACTGTAGCTATAAGTTTTGTTTTCACAGTAAGTACAACGTGTATGAATGTCAGTATATTTTCATAGCTATAGAGAGAACAAATGTGATAAAATATAAGCTTTCTTCTGGCTAAAAACATAGCTATCAACACCCGCAAGGCCCAGTAGTCATGGACTGAGAATCGAACCAGAAGTGGATTCTAGAAGTGGAAAAACACATAGAACTACATATTAAATAGACATTTTGGTGAATACATTCACACTGTAGTCAAATGTGTGTGTCCCAATATCAGAGTCTCCTTATGCCCCTGGCAGTGGGGTAACCAAGTATCTAAATTAATGTACTGTGGTTACTAGTGCTGATACTGTCCTGTTATTATAATTAATATCATTATTATCATTATGTTATTGTTCTGTCATTTCTAGCAGTTATCCCTTTTATGTTTTGCACACATTGTCGAGAAGGATCTTAGAATGTATTTTTAGGGTTTGCCTTTGTGCATCTTAGACATACATACACTAACAAATATTGACAAACATACAGTGACAGACATTGAGTTTTTTGTTAAAGTTCCCAGTTGAAAGATACTTGAAAGGTTATTTTTCTGGCATGTGTTCAACAAACATATTAACTTTAGGTTACATTTTATTTGGACAGTCAAAATTACCATTTATATTCATATGATATTGATAAGATATTACAAATGTATGATATTCATACAATTGTAAGTAAGTGGATTACTGTAGCTATAAGTTTACAAACAATCAAAAACCAAGTAAATCCTTGCTAAGATTAACATTAGATTTAGGTTTAGAGTAAAAATCTAAATGAAAATTAATTAAAATGTATCTTTTCAAAAATATTGTGCGACCAATATAGCCACCCCTTTTTGCAATAACTGCCATGAGCCTTCCATCCATGGGGTCTGTCAGTTTCTTGATCTGTTCACAATCACCTTTCACTGAAGCAGCAACCACAGCCTCCCAAATGCTGTTCAAAGAGGTGCGTTGTCTTCCCTGACTGTAAATCTCATGTTTGAGAAGGGCCTACAAATTCTCAATAGGATTTAAGTATGGAGGGGAAGGGGGCCAGTACATTATTCAGGCATCTTTGAAGCCCTTACTTGCTAGCCAACAGCGGAGTACTTGGATGCATGTGATGGAGCATTGTCCTGCATAAAGATCATGGCCTTTTTGAATGCTGAGGACTTCTTCCTGTACCACTGCTTGAAGAAAGTGCAACTGCTTCCAGAAACTGGCAGTAGGTATGGGATTTGAGATTCAGTCCATCTTCAACCCAAAAAGGTCCAACTACCTCATCCTTAATGATAGCAGCCCATATCAGTACCCCTCATCCACCTTGCTGGCGCATGACTCAGAGTGGTGCCCTGTGTCTATTAGTGATCCTGCCATCGGCTCATCCATCTGGTCCATCAAGAGTAATTCTCATTTCATCTGTCCATAAAATCTTTGAAAAATCTGTCTTCAGATATTTCTTTGCCCAATCTATATGCTTCAACATGTGAACAACATCTTATTCAGTGGTGTTCTTCTTTTAGCCTTCTTGACCGTGGCCATGTCTCTGAGCACATGACACCTGGTATCTCTGGACACTCCAGTTAGGTTGCAGTCCTGGAATATGATGGCGCTGGAGGATTATGGGTTCCTGGTGGCTTCACGTTTAATTCTTCTCAAATCTTTGGCAATTAATTTGCGTCTTTTCATCTCCATACTTGATGTAAGGTGTTATTCACTGTTGCCACACTCTCCCTCATTACACAAATACATATGGAGTTGGAAAATGTGCATAGAAATAATAATACGATCAGAAGACTCACTTGCCTAATTATTGTGCAAGCAGTGTAGACTGAAGAAGCAGGGCATATTATCCAGGCCTTCAGTTACACAACTCAATGACATGAACAATTATTGTTTTTTAAAGAAAATCTGCTGTGAAATGTACCCCTGATTTTCCTGTATGCTCATAATGTCTTATGAGCTGGTAGTAGTGTATGTACTGCATCTTCTGTATCTGATCCTGATGCATATTGCCTGGACGTATGTTTTTAATTATGTGAGCCACACATACTGGCAATATTTTTGCAACACTGAGAGGTGAGGAGCCTTTTACATTAGCAGGTTATTTGCACTGTTCCTCTGACTTGTGATTCAATAAGGCCAGGATCAAACCCAATCTGTGGGTCAATCAGTTTCTCATTTATGTAAGAGCAGTTTTTATTCAAAAAGCATTGTCAGGGGGGGACAACTTGAAATATATATTTTTCTTCCAATATTCCTACATTCTTATGAACATGCATTGGCGTAAAACCATAAAAAATTTTTTTACCATCCTGCTTTAATATTCAGCATGTTCATGAATGAAATATTAATAAGTACGATCGAACCCCCCATTCACTAACTAAAACTGATATTCTATTACCTGGACCGGTGGAGTTTGTGAGGCGAGGCGGACCTTTAAGTGCTATACCTCCCGCGCGAAAAGTGAGGTTTGGGAGACTAGGAAGGTTTTCATTTCATATCTGAGATGGAAGCGTGCTGATGGAATTTCCTGTGCTTTTCAATCAGAAGGCGGAACACTGTGGAGTCCTTGGGACAAAGTAGTGCCAGTAATTGAGTTGGCTCCAGTTTGAGAGAGTGGCAGTTTCTCTATCTCCCCTTCTTATTCTGTTCCTCCCCTCCCCACAATTCCTCCACCTTGCCGTAAATTCTTCCTCAGAGGCTCACATTGAGACTCCTGGTGTCTAAGCGCGGAGCGGCGGGGTCCTTCAGATGCTGGGATTTCATTATCTTTGGGGATTTGCATAGAGCAGTAAATGTGCAGCGGACGAAGGCAATATTTGTTTCTTTCTTTTTTATTGCATGTGCATTGACTTTGACTAATGGCAGAAGCGGATTAGGAGTCAAATGGATCATGTGGTAGTCTATGCAAACCTCATTGAGACAGTGCATTTCCATGGTTACCATGGCCGTAAACAGCACAGCAGGTGAATGTTACAGTTACATTTACTGAGGACATGCAACACAAGAACGCATAGGAATTATGTCGCCTGCATTCTCTTCCCTCTTCTCTCACAAAGACTGCCAAATGTTCCTTATATTCCCTTGGTTATCTCTCTCTCCCTCTGTCTTTGACTCTCTCACTTCATTTGTCTTTCTACCCCAGCCACCTCTTTCATTGTCTCTTTCCACCACCTTGCAGATGCTATACCTTAATTAGATCATCTTATTCTTGCATTACAAAAGCAGGCAAACTAGTAGTGTCGAATATTCAAAAAGCCTTCTATGCTTTCAAATGTCCACTTTAAACTGTCACGATATCAAACCCAACAAAAATATGTCCTTAAATTCTAATCCATATAAAAATTAATGTTTCCCAATTCTGCAGGATTTCTTTCCCCGCAGTTGAAAAAAAGTCTCGAATTTAGATACAGTGTCTACTTCTACCAAGCATGGCTGCATAGCCAATTTCCTCCTGTTTGCATGTCGCTGTTGCAGCGTACTGTGACCGATGAACGGTGACAACCAGAGCAGGCACTGCCAGCCAACGCTCATAAACTTGAAATGACACACTTGAAAAAGGGATTTTCTTCATCTCTGACAGGCCTTGTTGGTGACTGTGAGGGGAGAGGACAGGTTCCTTTGCTAAATGATGATAAGGCAGTTCAGAAGAGGACATAACATTACCCCAAAAAAAGGTTACTTTAAGAAATATGTATTTTTTTTGAATATCAGTGGTGTAGTTGTATACGCGATTTTGTTCAGTGCAATGGCTACGTAGCTCAAGACCTGCATGGCGTCAAAGAAACTGATATGACCAGGTTTATATTTTTAGATTGCTGGCTATAGACTACAACGTTTTTGTTGTCATTAACTCCTGGGTTTTGGAGTACAGTTAGGGCCTGTTTCACAGATTGAGCCTAGTAATGGACTAACAAGAAAAGGTCATGGATATTTTCATTGAGCTCGATTTTTTTCGTCCAGGACTAGGCTTAATCTGTGTCCACAAAGCCAGCCAAAAGTGTCTCATGTCACACCACGATGTGCTGGATAAACATATTTAAAATGTGTTTTCCAAAGTATAATTCTCCAAGCTCCTCTTTAGGTTTCTTTCTGTGTCTCTGCCCTTTTAGGAAATATGTTTTTAGGGAGTCACTGTATTTGAACTGTTGAGTCACATTCAGTTAATCTTTTTGTATTCAACCAACCTGAATGACCAGGTCTGTTGAGTTTGGTGCCTAGTTGGAATAAATTCTACATTACCTCGCAGCACTCCAGGAAAATGGGTTTTCTACTGTTGCCTCACTGCTTGCTCTATGGGGTTTTAGACTGGATATCCATGTAAGCACTTTGTGACAACTGTTGATGTTAAAATACATTTACAAAATGTATTGACCCTGTAAAGTATATTCTGGATTAAGATTATATTCATTAATTTCATTAACTTTATTGATATTTTGCATGTGGAAAACCCCAACTCATATTCATCTATTGAGCCAATATGAGTCATGCATTCATGTGAATCATATATTCATTCATTTGCACATAGCCATTATTTATGAGAAATTGTTTAATAATGAATTGATCATGCTTTTCCAGTTCATTGGCTCGCATTATCATCCTTTACAGAGAATAGTAGGAGAAATTACTTTCAGAATGAACCAAACGTTGTTATACATTTTTATTAAATAACAATAGCCAGAAAACTTAAATAATATCTACACACCAACCCTCCCCCCAACATTTAGATAGGGAAACTTGAAATTGAAACTTGTGATTGCATTGTTTTTGATGCATGAAAAAGAAAATTGGATGTAAAATCGCTTTCAAATTAGCTGGAAGGCTAATGGCTTTGTGGTATTGAGTAAAATCAGGGTTGATGGTATGCTCGGTTGCATGCAAATTAGCATTACTGATGTGTTGGCACAGAGAGAGCTGGAGACACTATAGCCAGCAGTGCAAATAATAAAGCACATTCATGTCTTTCCCAGTCCAGATTCACTTTTCAAGATACAGTAGGTTAAAAGACACCAAAGTATTTTTGCGACCTTGGTAAGACCATTATTCACCCCCTCCTAATGAGGTAGGATATCCCTATTTGGACCATTGGGTAGTGCACCCATCTGGGGGGCCAAAGGTCAACGGTTCGAAAGCACTGTCCACCAAACACTACATTATCTTATACTAATTTATGTTATAGAATACAGTAGCTTTGGAACAGGGTTTGCCCCAATAGGTTCACAACTACAGAGCAATATAAAGCATGTTTAATAATATTTTAGGGAAAGCTAGCGTTGACATGTACTCCTTAGCTAGAACCGAAATGAATGACCATCACACTAGTGATATAATTCTGCGACGGTATGCTTGTGATATACACTCACCTAAAGGATTATTAGGAACACCATACTAATACTGTGTTTGACCCCCTTTCGCCTTCAGAACTGCCTTAATTCCATGTGGCATTGATTCAACAAGGTGCTGAAAGCATTCTTTAGAAATGTTGGCCCATATTGATAGGATAGCATCTTGCAGTTGATGGAGATTTGTGGGATGCACATCCAGGGCACGAAGCTCCTGTTCCACCACATCCCAAAGATGCTCTATTGGGTTGAGATCTTGTGACTGTGGGGGCCATTTCAGTACAGTGAACTCATTGTCATGTTCAAGAAACCAATTTGAAATGATTCGAGCTTTGTGACATGGTGCATTATCCTGCTGGAAGTAGCCATCAGAGGATGGGTACATGGTGGTCATAGAGGGATGGACATGGTCAGAAACAATGCTCAGGTAGGCCGTGGCATTTAAACGATACCCAATTGGCACTAAGGGGCCTAAAGTGTGCCAAGAAAACATCCCCCACACCATTACACCACCACCACCAGCCTGCACAGTGGTAACAAGGAATGATGGATCCATGTTCTCATTCTGTTTACGCAAACTTCTGACTCTACCATCTGAATGTCTCAACAGAAATCGAGACTCATCAGACCAGGCAACATTCTTCCAGTCTTCAACTGTCCAATTTTGGTGAGCTCGTGCAAATTGTAGCCTCTTTTTCCTATTTGTAGTGGAGATGAGTGGTACCCGGTGGGGTCTTCTGCTGTTGTAGCCCATCCGCCTCAAGGTTGTGCATGTTGTGGCTTCACAAATGCTTTGCTGCATACCTCGGTTGTAACGAGTGGTTATTTCAGTCAAAGTTGCTCTTTGATCAGTTTGAATCAGTCGGCCCATTCTCCTCTGACCTCTAGCATCAACAAGGCATTTTCGCCCACAGGACTGCCGCATACTGAATGTTTTTCCCTTTTCGCACCATTCTTTGTAAACCCTAGAAATGATTGTGCGTGAAAATCCCAGTAACTGAGCAGATTGTGAAATACTCAGACCGGCCCGTCTGGCACCAACAACCATGCCACGCTCAAAATTGCTTAAATCACCTTTCTTTCCCATTCTGACATTCAGTTTGGAGTTCAGGAGATTGTCTTGACCAGGACCACACCCCTAAATGCATTGAAGCAACTGCCATGTGATTGGTTGATTAGATAATTGCATTAATGAGAAATTGAACAGGTGTTCCTAATAATCCTTTAGTTGAGTGTAGTCTGTTTAACAGTGATATAGTCTGTATAACAGTGATATAGTCTGTATAACAGTGATATAGTCTGTATGACAGTGATATAGTCTGTATAATAGTGATATAGTCTGTATAACATTGATATAGTTTGTATGACAGTGATATAGTCTGTATGACAGTGATATAGTCTGTATGACAGTGATATAGTCTGTATGACAGTGATATAGTCTGTATAACAATGATATAGTTTGTATGACAGTGAGGCAGTGATCGTCATTCTCTACAGACGGAAGCCTTCTTCATATACTCCTCGTATTTCTTTTAATACCCAGATTCATTCATTTTTCAGGGCTGGATTAAAGCGGTGTCAGAAGTGAATAGGATTTGCAGATACTTATTTCATATTCCATCTCAAGAGTGTTCTGCATTATTCAATAGCGTCTGAAAAAAAGTGGCACCTGAAGTTACATTCATTTCCGGTTCCTTTAATATAGTTGGCACACATCCGTATGCTTTCCTGGAGTTGTGTAACTGACATGACATGGTGAGTAGTGAGAGGTGGCAAGGTGGAAGTACTTGCCGGTGCCCTCGGGCTCTGGTTGGCCTTTTATCTCCAATGAGCAGTTGAGAGCTTGCTGATGGAGTGCTGGCAGACTGGCTGGCTGGCTGGCTGGCTGGGAGGTATTCAGGAACGGCCGGATATGCTCTAAGTGATCTTGTAAATTTGTCTTGCATACAGATTTCCCCTCGTGGATCTTTATTTGGCAAAGTGTGCGTGTGTGTGCGTGTGTGTGCGTGTGTGTGTGTGTGTGTGGGTGTGTGTGTCTATCTAAAAGCACAGGCTGCATTTTGTATCAACCCATTTAGTGCTCTGCCCATTTATTTATGAGCTGTGGGTGGGAATGATGGCTTATGTCCTTGGTATGGAATCTCCTCATGAATACTAACCGTTCCCCAACCGTTCCCTATTGGCATGGTGGCCAATCACAGGTGCCATACCCAGAAATTACTTCCGGTCAGTCCAGCGGTTGAAACGTCCAAATGAAATCGCCTTTCGTAGGCTTTTATAAAGGGACAATAGCCATTCCATAGCAATCTGTGGACAAAGACCCTGTATTCCAACTGAGGCATCGCATGGCTCTCTGAAATCCCTAATCCGTTTGCTTTGTGGTCATGACCGAGCCGGGATGTGCCCCTCATAACAAACGTGTGATTAAAGGTGGCACAACATCTCAGTGTTTTCTTGCACGTCACACTGAGGCAAACTCTCGATTTTAATTATAGCCAGTCACATATTCAGTTTTCCCCCTGTTGTCAATGACAGGGTGTGTTATCATTTTGTTTCCATTGCTGGTGACCATGGCTAGTATATCTTCATTCCTGTTTTGGGGGCCTGTCATTTAGCCATTTGTTTTCGGGTAAGTCTATCTACAGACTGATGGGTCTTTTGACGGCTACCATGTTTTGTGTGCATGTCCGTTTCTTCCACTCAGATACCACAGGGATGTGCTCTACTTCTTCAAGAAAACTCATTGTGTAATCCCTGTGCATAACTCCGAAAAGGCTAGACAGATCGGTTTCTCCTTTACCTTTGAAACCTTTCCACAAAGACCGCCTTTTAAATGTAGGATGAGCATATGAAAGGACTGTAACATTCTGACAGTTCTGTCACTTATCAAATCAGAACAGGGAAATGTGTATATTTTCCCATAAGTGCCTCACTTAGATGCAATAAAGGACCACATTCAGTGAACACAGGAGGTAATCCATACATGACATCTGTGACGGCACTGAAACGGCCGGTCTGTAAAGCACTACATTTGCTCATTTCGAGACAGTGAAGTAGTCACCCTCTTGACTGAGACATTTCGGGGGTTCTCCTCCCTCCCCTATTTCTCTGTGGTTTGGCTCACGTCAGCGGTCTGAGACAGCTCTGTAATGTTTCAACTGTGAAACCGATAGCCTCTTCCAACTGCCACACCGTCAAAGGCTGCCTGACTTCGTTTCAAACCATTCACGTCTTCCTATCCACTCATGTTTCTTCTAAACACATAGCCCTTAGAAGGTTGTGAAACATGTTTAATATGAAGTATTTTAGCCGATTCTCTTGTCCGGAGCGACTAACCGGCGTAAGCGCAGAGATGTCTATACTTTTTCACAACCCACTTGCGGGAATCAAACGCACAATCCGAGCGTTGCAATCGCCACGTTCTTACCCAGTGAGCTACGGGGAACCGGACCGTTCAACTCCCTTCTTGATTTAACACACCACACAGGCTCTCGTTGCCGGAGACAAAGGCAATGGCTTGTGCAAACCTGGTTGAAATTTGGCTAAAACTGTCGACGGGTGGCTTGAGGCTCGGATGAGTTCAAGCCCGTCTGACCTTTACCGTGGTGCCGCCATGTGGGATTTATGACCCATTGTTTAATAGGCCACCGTCAGGCTTTTAGACTGATCTCACATCTCCCTTTGACCTTGGCCGGTCTGGCACTAATGCTGAGGAGGCACGGAGTGGACAAGGGGCCCCGTCTCGCCTCTTGCATCCATCTCAAAACCCAGTGAATGAGAAAAGGACTCCTTCCTTCCCGAAGATGTCCTCCAATTGGTTTCGAGAAGAAGGCAGAGCGAGAGGAGGGCAGGATACATAGTATATATAGTAGACAGTAGACAGTTGATTCAGTGATTTAATTGTGATGAAGCCTGTTTTTTGACCCACCAAACCCCAAGCATTTTTAGTCCTGTTCAGTCTCTGCATGTGTAAAAACAGCCCTGTCCTTGTGGACATTGGCATTCTGTCGGCAGCAAATCGTGTGTGAGTTTCTCTCCAGCTTAACATTGGTGTCCCAGTTGGCTTGCACGCATCGCCTATTCAGCCCTTAAAGCTCATCGATTTCCTCTCCATCTCCTTGGCTGGAGTGTGTTGGTGAATGTCGATGCTCCTCGTACTTAAGCGCGGCCTCTCCGTCCGCTTCTCCCTTTCAAGACGTTTCTCTCGCCAGCCCTTTCCATCAATCTCTATTCTCCAGCTCTATTTCTTTATCTTGCTTCATTCCTCAGTCTAGCTCCCTCCCCCACTCTAGGCACAGCTCTTTAGAGGGAGAAACTGGTTAGATTGATGTTTCAGTACAGCTGCAGTTCTTTTTCCTGCAGATGCACTGTTGCTATAGACCCTGTATTATTTCCGTTTGTCTCAGCATATCCATGTAATATTTTTATTAGCAACATTTTACTGATTTTTCAAATCTTGTACACACAGGGGTTCTCTTTTAACGTAAATAGGCACGCTTTTTTTCTTCCCCCAAAATATTTATGAGTGTTAGTGAGACATGGCCAACTATATATTGCAATGATTTTAAGAGTGTAATTTGAATGAGTAACTTGATAAATAAGTAGTAACACAGGACAAGCTTTCTGATACATTTTGAAAGTTACTAAGATATGCGACTAATGAAAAGTGAGAACGCAGTGAGAATCCAAGGGACATCGCAGGCCTCGCCAGACCCAATATCCACTAAACACCTGAGGCCTCTGAGGGAATTACATCGGTGTAAAAAGCAATGTACTTTGTCTTGTAGGTGCGTCGTTTTGTCTGTTCTCCGTGTTTTTTTCTCTGTCTGTTTTAAATCATTGAACCTGTAAGTGTAAACTTGTATACGCAGGGCCCGGCTGTAAAAGAGACCTTGGTCTCCACGTCTGTTCCTTGTTTTAATAATACTAATAGTTTCAAGATTCATGTCTGACAATAATTGCAAATGATCCAATGTGAAGTGTGGTTTCTCACTTGAGTGTAAACTAAAATCAATATTTCTCTGCCATCTGTGTGAAAGACAAAATGGCATTACCGTGTTTGATAATTTAAAAAGGTGAGAAGGTAAGAGAGACCCACAGACCTCAAACATTTTGGTGGGAGATGAAAAAAATAGAAGGAAAATCTGATTTATTCCAGGAGATCATGCACAAACTGCCACCCTGTCTTCACCTTCACCTTCCATTCAACATCAGTGGTTAGAATAGCAACTGTGCCAACCATGGGCCAAGCCATTCCACTGGATATATTGAATGAAGGGCAAACCATATCTGAATACAGACAAAAATGCTTACACATCAGGTTAATGTTTGCTTCAGTGTATCAGCCTTCCTCTGTGAAAGTTACATCTGTTAGTGGAGTTCCTCCTGGAGAGTGATGGAGGAAAGACACACACACACACACACACGAACACGCACACGCACAAACACACACACGCCGGGTGAGTAACTGGGTAATGGACAGAACCATCTGCCGGCTGTTAACAGGCAAAGCAGCATATGCTTTAGAACACACCCTCTCCACATAGCCAATGTGAAATAATATTCAAAATAAAAACTAAAAAAACGTACGTAACGAAGATTGTCCCAGATTGTCCCTTCCACCAGTGCACAAACGCTGCTGCAGCGTAGGTTCGAATCCAGCCCCCTGCTCTTCCTGAGAGAATGGACTCTACTCTCTTCCTTTCAAATGAAGCATAACCAATTCCTGAATATGTATGTTCTACATCTTAAAACATTAAAGGGCTTGGAACACAGTCACTGAACCAATGTTTTTCCCAGTAGCTACGCGTTGCAACGCCTGCGGCCAGTCCAGGCATTGCGCGGATTCCTCAACCGGCAACCTTTGATCCAGTCAATGCCCTTGAACCACAGAGTACTTCAGGAGACGTCAGCGCGCTCAGGTGTGTCTGTGTACAGTACGTGCTCGAAATCTAACGAGACATGTTTGCAAACACGAAAACACGCGACCACTTAACATTTGGCGGAAACATGCCAAGGTTACAACCTCGCGTTCAGATCCAAAGACAGGATCACGCCAAGGTCTTTCCCCTGGGCGACCACTCCACTGCCAAGACCGCATCGGTGCCAGGAAGTGTGTGTGGATACGCTGTGAAATGTATTAGCGCCCATGGCAGGTCATTATAGCTTTAGCACGGCTAAGGCAAATCTGGCTGTCTTACAAGGCAGCGAGGGCCTGGGATGGATCACCTGAGCGTTTCACCTCCCAACACTCATCTGCGCTAATGGTGTTGTCACAGCGCTGGCGTTTTTATGGCCACCCGTGTGCTTTCCAATGCAAACACTGTGTGGGGGCGTCCATAATTCAGGGGTTTTACGATACGTACATAAAAAGGATATCATTTAAGTTCACAAGGACGGGAGCAGCTTCTGCTGATCTCTTCAGAAAGCTGTTTTCTTTCACACGGAGAGCAAAGAAGTGGATGTGTGTTCGTCGTCAGAAGGTCCACGTTCCACCTCATGCAATGTCCATGACGTTATTGACATTTTAGTTATTTAGCTGTCGCGGCACACCTTACATCATGTCTGCATCCATTTAGTATCTACAGTGCCTACAACACTTTTTATTTGTTAATATACACAACCCTACGTGGTTACACAGCCCTGCGCATTTGAAACAAAGCGCGTGCGCGCTGAAAATGAACCACGTGTTGCATGCATTTCCTACCACCATCCCAGCAGTGTTAACGACGGCTCGCTGAACAAGCAGACGTCTCCACGCAAACTCATCAAGTGGCCAGTGAGGGAGGAAACAAATGAGCCAATTGGAAGCTTGCTTTGCAGACATGAACACTTGGCCAGGGCTGATATGAGGTATGTGGGTGTCATCAGTAGACCTTCTGGCAGTTCATCAAAGCTTAAATACTCAGGGGCAGGTTGCGATGCATTGTGATCCACTCATATGTCAAGTCCTCTAAAATGCAGTATGTATCACAATCACTTGGCCCGGCTTTCTAGGAAGCTCAGGGAACAATGCAGCAAAACTAACATCATGTTTGTGTGTTCCACTCATTGAACTACGCTAGACATCCATTCATCCTGATTCCATCCAAACCTCTGGCTCTTGTTTATCTACGCCCCACATGCGGCAAGGAAATAGCTTTCTTTAATTACTTATAATTAAATGAATTGAATGCGACTTAATTATTTACTTACATGGAGACCTTCTATGTCTAGGCTTGTCGCGTGGCAAAAGCACCTGCCAAGTATACTTTGTGCTTCAAAGGATAATAACCAAAGTTAGCCTGCTGTTCTGGCCCTCTGGTTGGCTAGACCCTTTGCCGTGGAGGGTGAGCTCATTGTGTTCCTGTAGGATTGGTCTATCTATGTGTAAACTGGGGATGAAAAGCTAACAAGAGATATTGGCCTCTTTCATACCTTCAGATCACTGACGGCATTAGTAAACAAGTCCCTTCTGTTTATTGATATGATCAGTGTTATGTGGGCCAAAGTTGAGTCGCATAAGTCTCCCCAAAAAAGAGTAATCCATACATTTCCTGTTCTGAGAATCTGGTTCTATACATGTCTAAAACCATGGGAATTGGAGAGGAATTCATCCCAAGCCCAATCAATTGCAATCAACAGACTGCAGTAACATTTCAGTCTGCGATCCATTCGGAGGACACTACTCAGTATATTGTCTTGTTAGCTGATTGACAGGGAAGAAAGTGCCTCACGTCTTTCCCTGGGTTGTCTCGGCGTGGCTGTCTCTCGAAATGCCACTCGCGTATTCCATGTCGAGTTTCTCTCCCGTCAGCTCCCCGCTTAATCACAAACCTCCCTTTCTCAGCACTTTTGCCGTACACCTTTAAAGGAACTCTCTCCACTGTTCCTATTTCTTCTTGACAACGGTTTTTTTCTCCTACCGTGGAAATGCTGACGTCTCAGTCGTAAACAGATTTGACGGGGCGTGTAAACACGGAGCGCTAAGCACTAGCAAACCGCTGATAAAAGGAGTCACCCAAATAGAGAGAAACTCTGTCCCAGTTGCTTTTGGCAAGTGTCAGAGTGATTCTTTTTCACGTGGACGTCATTGTCAAGAGAGATTCAGACTCCCGGGATCTGTGTCAAGTACAGAATTAAGTCCCTTGAAGGCATACTGAGCCTCAGACTTCTGGATTAAAAGAAAGTCCTCAAAACTATTCCAATTACTTTCAAGTAACACTGTGAAATGTGTCTGATAAATAGATGAATTTGTGGGGGTCACTTAGGGGTTCAGGCTCAAAACAAATCGCTGCACAGTAGTAGCCAACAAGAATAGACTGAAGCAAAGTCAATCTCATTCAAGGTTCTGCTGTTGAGCACTGACACTTTAGCGTAACCACAAGACAAAAAAGTGTTGTCAGTATACAGTATACTATAGTACAAACATTACATTTTAAACTTTTGCTTTACTGGCTTTTACCCAAAAGTGCATTGTCTACCACTGAGACAGTGGGTGGTAAAAATTATTCTTTACCCTAAGGCTTAAATGTAGAGCATGCACTCAGCTACTCAAAAATAGCCAATCAATGCCAGTTGAGGAAAACATCTCAGAGGAACAGCCCTGCAAGGAAACAGCCGCGTTAGAGGAGGAACACTAACATGTAAGGAGGAGACCCAAAGGGAACACCAACGTGTGAGGAGGTTCCCCAAAGGAAACACTAACGTGTGAGGGGGAGACCCAGTGGAACACCAACGTGTGAGGAGTCGCCCTAAAGGAAACACTAACGTGTGAGGGGGAGACCCAGTGGAACACCAACGTGTGAGGAGGTGCCCTAAAGGGAACACTAACATGTGAGGGGGAGCCCCAAAGGGAACACTAACATGTGAGGAGGTGCCCCAAAGGGGAACACCAACATGTGAGGAGGTGCCCCAAAGGGGAACACTAACGTGTGAGGGGGAGCCCCAAAGGGAACACCAACGTGTGAGGGGGAGCCCCAAAGGGGAACACTAACGTGTGAGGAGGTGCCCCAAAGGGGAACACCAACGTGTGAGGGGAGCCCCAGTGGAACACCAACGTGTGAGGAGGTGCCCTAAAGGGAACACTAACGTGTGAGGGGGTGCCCCAAAGGGAACACTAACATGTGAGGAGGTGCCCCAAAGGGA
This sequence comes from Esox lucius, assembly GCF_011004845.1. Taxonomy (NCBI): domain Eukaryota; kingdom Metazoa; phylum Chordata; class Actinopteri; order Esociformes; family Esocidae; genus Esox; species Esox lucius. The sequence goes on along the minus strand of NC_047585.1, from coordinate 39,602,109 downwards.
ACACTAACATGTGAGGAGGTGCCCCAAAGGGAACACTAACGTGTGAGGAGGTGCCCCAAAGGGAACACTAACGTGTGAGGAGGTGCCCCAAAGGGGAACACCAACTTGTGAGGGGGAGCCCCAAAGGAACACCAACGTTAAAGGCAAAAGAACAAACCCTGCAGGACTGCCGTTAATACACATTAACGTCAACTTTAGTGAGATTCCTCTCATGCTTCTCATTGATTAGATTGTTTGATTCTAGTCTCTTCTTGTCCATAAGATACCAGCATCTGTATGACCTGTCATTATTGCACCACATTCTCAAAAATCTAATGAATATCAATCTTACGGTGGTCAAGGATGATTTACAGAACATTTCATCATCTTAGTCTACAAAGGATAGACATTTTGAATTCACGCCCACCGTTCCTGTCCAGCAAGTTGAGTAGAATACCAAAATGACAAAAACGGGGCCTTACAATATAGCTAATTCTCCAGACTCCAGGCAGCTTATATTTAATTCAGTCCATAAATGCTTACTTGAATGCATATTGCTCATTGAATGTAACAATAATAATTGTCCACAATGCATTGGGAAAGTATTCAGACCCCTTCACTTGTTCCCCATTTGGTTACATTACAGCCTAATTCTAAAATGGATGAAGTAGATTATTTTCTTAATCAATCTGCACACAATACCCCATAACGACCAGGAAATAAGAATAAATAAAAATATTCTATTTGAATAAAAAACTGAAATGTCACATTTACATAAGTATTCATCGATCTCTAACTCTTCCAAACACACTTGAGAACATCGAATATCGAACATTTGACAGAACAAAATTGGGAGGAAAAATAAAATAAATGTAATTCTAAGACACAGGTTGTCATATGTCCTTTCAGATAGCCTGTACACTTGCAATGTATAAGAAGCAAAATTATATAAATATGGTAATAACTGAAGTGTTCTGGCTGAGATAAAATACAAATATATCTATATTATAGCATTTTGTATTTTTTTTTACTGACTTCTAATCAAAAGACCAAAATAAATAAAAACAGATTTAAAAAAAACACTTCTGAACTGGCAAAAAACAAACCAGACCACTTTAACACAATGACTGTCCTGGCTTGTTGTTGTCTCTGTTGCGCAGTTGTGCAATTGGGCTGTACTCTGCTGCCAATTCTCAGCCCTGGTTGATGCTTGGCAATGTGGGTGGATTGATTTCCTGCCTGTTGGGCCCTGTCTGGAGCCCCCCCCCGGGTAGGGCCACAGTATCGCCAGACCCCCCCGCCTCAGTCCCAAGGTCTTACGTTGCTATACTATTGTGCTGGGGGATTGGATCAGTTCTCCTTCCCCACTAATTTCTCATTTTCCTCTACAAATTGTTGTTCATATGAGGAATGCATTTTCAGAATTTTCCCAGTCGTTTTAAAGTTTAGGAGGACATGAGGTCCTAGTTCACACCTGCGGAGTACCTGGTTTGGGGGGCCCGTTGCTGTCCCTGTCCTTGTCCACCTGGTCATACTTCTGACCTAGTCTAAAATCAAATTGACTCTGGATTTAGCCCACATGCATTTATTAATTATTCCAATTGGACTCTTAATATCTCACCCTGCACAGCCAGAAGAGGACTGGTCACCTCTCTGAGCCTGGGTCCTCTCTAGGTTTTCTTCCTAAATTTCGGCCTTCTTACTGAGTTTTTCCTAGCCACGGAAATTCAACACCACTGTTGTTTTCTCCTTGGGGTTTAAGGCCGGGTGTTTTTGTAAAAGCACTTTGTGACAACTGCTGTTGTAAAAAGGGCTTTATAAATTTGATTGATTGACTATAAGATTTCCATTAGTAGCACTAACAAATTAAAAACACTGTAGTCATTGGCAAAGCAAAACCCAGAGAATTCAAATACAGAAAAGAATCATCCGGCGCTCATACACAGTTTGGGCACAAGGGCCACAGAGAGGTGTCTGTCTGAGGTTGCTGCGGGTGAAGTGTAAAACTGTCCGTTTTGGAGGCTGTGCAGACAATGCTGAGGTGTCTATCGTGTGGCACCCACAGTGTCATGTTAAAACAGTCGGCAGGCATCCGTCACAACGTACAACGTGTACTTTAGCTAATAAGACCATGTCGTCAAATGATCATTGTCTCTGGCCCCTTCCTAGTGAGGGACAGTGATCTACAGCCCGCTCGCAAAACTCAATCTCCTGTTGAAAACTGACAAAGAAGCCAACCCTGACCTACTGAAGAGTGATGAAGTCTATTCAAACTAAAGGGCACTCTTCTTTCATCTGGCAATATAGACAGGGGCCTAACTCCACTAGCCTTGACATTAAGAGCAGCCCAGACAGCGGGGCATTAGGCGGACTTCCAGCTAAGCGGTGTGCGCCCCTAGCCTTGGTATTGTGTGTGTGCCTTGATCTAGGTGGAGAACAGCTAACCCTGGTGGTGTTTGCCTTAGCAATCACCCTAGCAAGCAGACCCTCTCGACGTCTGTCAGCAATGGAAAAATACTGTTAATAGAGCACATTTCAAGACAGAACTACCTACTGCAATCTTAGATACCTTGCCTCCAAGGCAACTACAGTCAATAAACTGCTAATCACTGATCGTTAACTTGGTCTGACTGGCCTGACTGAAATTTTGCCCATAGTGACAGTGCGGTATTTATGGCCGCTGGTTGGTAAAGTGGGGCTATTGAGCCTAAAAGGGACTCCGAAAAATGTGCACAGTGCTATTCACATTTCCAGGGAATTGCTCTTTCACCTGGCAAAAACAATCGATGGGTCTTGCCAGGAAATCCTCAAGACAGATGCCCCAATCACGGAGAGTGGATCTTGCGAGCGTTGATCGTAATGCAGGTGGCCTATCGACGTTGCATATGAGTCGTACCAACATTTTGTAGGGCTGAAGGGCGCTAATGTTAGCCAATGCTGCAGCTGGGGCTGCTTGAACATTACTTTACTCCACGTACAGTAGTGACATGACAGAACTGTGACAGAAAACCTCAGATACCATTTAGAAGGCTGACCACAGACCACCGAATCAACCCAAGACAAAGAAGACCGTTTTTGGAGGTTCATATCTGTGTAACTTTATTTGCACCAAAAGTGCACCACCTAATGCATATTTGACATTCCAGAAATACCGGAAAGCTCCTTGTAGAATGAATGTATCACTATATATTAACAGCGAAGACAATGTATTGTCTAACAAAATATCTGCCATGTCAAAAACATTATAGGCTGCGTAGGCAGGCCCCTGGAACTCTATTAGGTCACCATCGATCCAGCAGACGGGCTACGAGAGCTGTCCGACCCGACATTGACGAGTGGGATGGGCCTGATCAGGAAATGGCTATTGCTGGATTTTCTTCAATTATGCAGTAACAGACTGAATCCTGCTGAACGAAAAACGTCAGTCAAGGTAAACTCATGAATACCTTGTTCAAATGTGTGGTAGTTAGCCATGAGAATAATGTCATTCAAGGGACTGTTTTACATAAAATCACAATTGCAGTATGGTACCTTCAATGAGCTTAAATCATTCATTTTCACAGCCTTACAATGAGAAGGATACATTTCTATGGACTTGTATTACTCTTCAAAAGTCGGTAAGTAACCTTTTAATAGTGTCAGACATTCTGTCCTTTTACTTCTTGATCTAAATGACCCTGGAATGATTGGAAAACCAAACTGGTTTACATGGATAAGCACTTGTCTGATTTAGAACCTGCCTATCAGAACGTTATCAGTCTGTCTCTGTGGATGGTCTGTCGTCTGATAAATCAAAGGTGAGTTTCATTTTCTCAAGGTTCCATTTCAAAGCCGCTTCTGTTTTCACAGTACTCTCTGTGTATGCTACCTCTTGGTTGAAACAATTCGGAAACCCTGTATACTTTTTCATTGCAATACAGATGAAACACAGCAGTTCCTTTCGGACGAATCATGGAAAAGCCACAATATTATCGACCTGGAAGCCTGTGATTGTGACGCAAGGAAGTTGATGGCAAAACTGTTTCTACTTTTAAACTCAAACAAAACAACGCTCTGGGCCATGAACTCTGTTTTCTAACATTACCTTAACTAGATCCAAAAAAGTATATAATTGTACTTACAGATTACAGTACATGGATTTGCTCTTACCTACCTTTCTAAATTATTTCTACAGTAAATATCAAAATGTAATCGATGGTATGCAAGCCTCCTTAGTGTTCATAGGTATTTCCAAACAGCTGGAGGGATGACTTTCCCCACACTGAAAATTGTTTGTGGTGTGATAAAAGTTTATCCATGAGAGAGACTGTCTCAACCTTCAGGTCATCACTGAAAATAATTATCTGGCAATCAGAAATGAATGTGAGTGACTGATTTATTGATTGTTTTACCTCTCATCTTTCATTCTATTTCATGATCATTATGGTTTTATTTTGTACATATTCTGACTTGTGTCTACTGTTGAATAACTTGTTATTCTGGTGTGTTCGTAAAACATTCTGATTTTATGTTTTAGCATCATGGAATTGCTTTTGTTCTAAATGTTATTGTTATAGATTTGGGTTTTAAAATACAAGACAGATTATTTTCTTACAATATAAATGTTCCTATAATGGAATGAAGCTCTGAATGTATTAGTTGAGTCTGGTCTCAGTAGATCTACTTAGCATAGATTGTGATACCATTTCAATCCATTAAGCTAGTCAAATACAATAGAGCAATTTAATGTGTTCTTTGTTCAAGCTCTATCTTATAATCTTCTCCATTGCAATCTCACAGACTTGAAAACATAATAAAAACGTACAATACAGCTTCATAAAAATGTGTTGATGTAGCCCACATATTATTATCATCTAATGTCAAAACCGGCATTATACCAATTAAAAATAAATACACCACCATACAGCATCATACTGACTTTAATCTTTTAAAGTCACTTTTATTAAATACCACACAAGAGCTGCACATGAAAAAATTATATTTAATGACTCCCAGTTATGCATTCATGTATGGGTAGAGGTTTGGCTACAATGAGAATGTACCTGGGGCTTTCCCCACATTATGAACTTGGCAACCTTGTACTTTCTTCCCGAAGAGAAAGTGCTGTGTCCCACAGAAGCTCTGGAAGAGCAATTATGGGCCCTCAGAAATGCCAAGTGCCATGTTCCTGTCAGGGATGGCAGCCAGATGTGGACAAACTGTCCCGAGTGGGTCTATCGCTGCCAGCTCTACAACGTAGAGGAGCTGCATTGGATTACAAAGCCAGCCAAGACAGAAGAGACTGTCATTTCGGCACCTAGACAGCGACATGTAAAAAAAAAACATTCTGCACTTGTACAACAACACACACACAATCCATGCTTTGTGTGTGTGTGTGTGTTTGTGCACGTGCTGGTGTGTGGCTTCCTGGATAAGTGACGAATCTCCTAGATAAGGCATTTTTCTAAATGCTCTGGGATCAGATAGTATGACTGATTGAGAAGAGCCTTGAGTGGGTGGACAGTAAAGACTCTATCTGTTCATGTTTTCTCATGTCTCTTGGCTGTCTGCTTTTGCCCTCAGCCACAGTTGCGCATTAGGACCGCCCACATCCAGATGATGTCAGACACAGGATAGATCACCTACATTAGGATCGCCCACATCCAGATAAAGTCAGACATTGGATAGATCACCGGAGCCAGACTCCGTCAGTCACTATTTTTACACTAGCGAATAACTCGTAGTCTTCAGCACAATAATATAGGGTGATATTGGTCAGCAAGCGCAACAAAAAACGACATACAGTACAGCAGGTTGCTATTCACAATATTATACCACAAAAAAATGAAGAAGATGTTTGTTGAATTAACTACTATTTGACTCACATAGGAGTCCTGATTACATACAGGAGTTGGCCACCATCTTTACTTAAAAAAAAAGGATTAACCATGAATTATGATTCACAAAGTTAATCCACATTTTTAGCGAACGGGCCTCTACATCTGTGTTTTCTATTTCACTTTTGGTTTTTCTTTACACAGCTGAGACATACCTACAGTACCCATGTCCTCTGGTGAGATTACTGTTCTTCTTCTTTTTATTTACAGCTCGGCACATCACAACAAGGCCTTGTTTTCCCAAAGACACATGAATCCACTGAGCGGTTGGCTGGGGGGGTGTTAGAGAGGATGCCAGTTCATTGGGCGAGTCTGGCACCACTGAACATGAAACAGTGTAATAAAAACCCATCTGTTGGAAGAGTGAAGCGGCGCCAATGGAACAGAGCCTGTGCTCTTCGGGTCTTGGCCGACAGCAGTGTTAAGACTCCTCTCTTACAGTCAGTCAGCTTTTCGTCACGACGATGGCAACTTCCAGTTGGACTCCTTTTAAGGGTTTTAGGAGAGCGATGAAATTTTGTGTTTCAATTGCGCCGCAAGATTGGATGTATTACACCAGCTGTTATCGATTTGACCAGTACAGCCATGTTTCCACTCCTGACACCACTTATCTTTCAGTAAGGTCGGTGGTGCTTTTAGGTGGCCCCGGGCAAAGATATTCCATCTCTGTCTCTTCCCCTCCCCTCGCCCTTCATCATCCCAAAACAGGCTGAACATCTTGTTTGGAGTCTGCCTCTCTAGCTGCCAAAGCTATTTGAATAACTTCAATCCCTCGAATGTCAATTTGCATACTTACAAAGGTTGTTGCTGGTGTTATCGCTAGATGCACAGATTTTTTTTTCTTCTTCTTGGAACGAGGCCTGTTCTGGGCTAAATGGAAGAGGGAATGTCTTTGACGGAGTATGTGGTTAAGTATACATTCACTTGGTTGAACCAGGGGATTGTGAAGAGCAGTGAGGAGTAATGATCTGCAGAGAAAAAGAAATGAAAGACAGAGGCATTGCAGGAAGCTGAAATGGCAAGTTGGAGGTAATTGATGAGGGGAGGTTTTTTTTTACAAAATATTCTCTCCTTCTGGTTGTATGGAAGTGCTGTTCCATTGTAACGTTTGCCTAGAAATAGTTTTCAGGCAGGTTAGCCAGAACAAGGATTTAACTAGTGGGAGGCTGAGGAAAATGTGAAAATGGAAATTGCGACAAAAAAGACAGACAAGCAGAAGTAAAAATGAGGAAGAAAGAAGGGCAAGATGCCCAGGATAAAAGGGGGTTGCAGATAGAAAGTGCAGGCTGGTGAAAGCGGAGGCGCAGTGGAAGATTACATTGCCTTCTGTGCAAAACACTTCCTCTAATGATGGTGGGTTAACACTGCATGTACTAATAACGCAAATAGGCCTTTAAGTGCTGGTCCACATCTCCATTGAATGCTCTTACGCACTGACGATCCACAAAGAAGGGATTTTAAATGGATGCTTGCGAAGCCCCATTGATCGCAGAGTCATTAAGTGTGTATTAAGTGCAGTAATCAAGCCCGGCGGTGTGTAAACAACTCATTTACTTGAAGTCTAACTCACCCAGGTGCCTCAGTCACCACCGTAATGTGCGTCCGGCCTCAGACCACGGCTGTCTCTCTGGCTGCTGACGGCGACACATCCGTCCGTCCAAACCCGGTGCCAAATGCAAAAGGGAGGCACCGCCCGAGGATGGCCACGGTTGAATGGGGGCGTCCATGACCATTCACATGAAGAGCGACACAAGCATGCACGCCTCTTCAATGTGGTTGACGTGACGGAGTGTCAATTTGTGATGCATAATATTACCCCCCCCCCCCCCCACCCCCCCGAACAGCAAGAGACGTCACGCCCGATGCGTGTCACATGCTTTGCGTTTATCACTACCAATGGCCTCTCCTCGTAGCCGTATCCATATTCATTTAATGTCTCTGTCAAGCCACATTAGCCCCTGGGAGGAAGGCAGCATACGCTACAGCAAGTTAATGTTCAGAACCTCCAGCTGCTGGGTGGTTGCCTGACATCTCCGCTCTCTGAGGCAGCGGGTTGAAATTGCCCTGGAAATGAACAGCGAAAGGTCTACTGGTGCAGGAAGCCGTAATCAGTGAACCAGGAAATGGCGGCGAGGTTTCGCCATCATATAATTTTTCCTGGACGGTCAGCCAGATGACAGGTGGAGACAGAAGAGGGGGCTGGCCTGAGCAGTGGCTGACTGAAAATTGATGGAACTGTTGGTGTGTGAAGAAAGAAAAAAAAAGTATTTCTCCTGTTGAGAACTTCTGTTACGATATAACATTATTTAGAGGGTGTGTTGGCAAATGCATCAGCGTAACCAGGACAGCAATCCCGCGGATGACACAGCCTGATGATCAGTAAGATAGATGGCCCTGCTGTACAAAATACATAAAGTCTATCGAGGATTCATAGCAATGGAGCCCTATAATCAATACGACTGAATGATTTTACCAGACTGTTGTAGCTTGCCATAGAATTATATTGTTAGAGGAGAAAAATGGTAAAGGATTTGGGCCTTTAAAACAATGTTCCTTCACTTTCCTAATATTGTACCTCTAACTTCCCTCCCAAGTTCTGAAAGAGCAAACAAGGCAAAAGTGTTTCCACACATTTACCTTTCTGTTTCAGTCTCTTGCTGAACCAGAGAAATTGTATCCTCGAAGTGTCATCCCTGCAAGTCCTCGCTCAGGGAAAGACTAAACATCTGGCATTTCGAGCAAATGCAAGAGGGGACAGTATTTTTATTTGCCAGTTGGGCCTGTTTAACTTGGTTTTCTTAAGCAATATGATGATCTTCAGGCTGTGAAGGGCTCAAGGGGAGAAAAGGGCTTGTATGTCAGACATGGCAGAGCCCATTTCTGGTCCCAGACTGCCTTTGTCCTTACCTGTGCAAAGCTACATTTCCCACTCCAACCTTTAGACTCACAGCCAACAATTTGGAGCCATATCGTTTACATGCAAAAGAGTCCTAGCCAACGAAGAAAATGAAGCCCGGGATTTACATGCCTCCGGAGCTAAATCCTTCTGGTGTGTGTAAAGGCTAGCAAGACCTCCCTGAAACCAGCCTGAAAACTTTGGAAACGATTGAGCATGCAAACAGCTTTGCCCAGATTTAAGCTGCTACCTTGCGCAGTGAAGATCTGGTTATTTGTTTTCCCGAAAGCGTGGTTTAATATTCATGAATGCGTTGAGATCTCAAGGCGCATGGGAGCATTTTTTTCTCTAACAGCATTAAAATGGTGGATGAGGTAAACAAGGTACTCTGGTACACTGGAAAGCAGCCATTTTCAAGACTAACGGCTACTTCCCAAGACCTGGAACATCAACAGATGCAATAACTTTAAGCCCTGAGAAAATGCTTACTCTGCAAAGAGTGTTACAAATTACCATTTTTGCGTAGCCTATGAATACTGAAAACTGTCTTTGAAAAAGCAGTCAATTTATTTTTTTGTTTCTTTTAACAATGTCACCATTTTGCTTAGGGATCGATTGGTAATCCCACAAATATAATCCTGACTCCAGCCTTCTTCCCAATGATATACTGATAAGCAGAAATGGTTTAGAGAACTTGATGGTCATTTCTATCGAATAATCATTTTTTGTTGTTAATGGACCGGTCTGGAACGTTAACCATCCATATAAATGTCCTAAATGTCCAGGGTCCTGCACAAAATGCTCCGACTACAATATCTATGTATCAAACACTTAATACATTCCAAGCTGAAAGACCAAGGAAAAGCAGAGAGTGCTTTGTAATTCTTCCAGTTCTTCACACCTACACACATACGTACGCACATACACACACACACACACACACACACATCACTACCTCATCTCTGGATGGGCTGTCTCAAGCACTTAGCGTGGGAGGTGTGGAGCTCAGGGCTGCCAGGCAGGTGTTCTGTCGTTCTCAGCTTCTCATGTCTGCATACATCAGCTTCACTTCTCCCCACGGCTCCCCCCAGCTGTAGCCTGGAGCTGACACCTCCTGGGAGAGCTGAGAAGAGCGGGACTCCTAGGAAGGAGAACAGACCCAGTGTGAGCTTCTTTCGGACCTGACACAAAGTCAAAATTAGTTTTTTTTTCTCAAGGTTCTAAAATTCTAAAGGTTAACTGCTTTTTAAAGCCTTGAAAGCATGTCTGACTTCTCTTCAAAGGAGATATTCAAATACGCCTGTACATTTATTCAGAGATAATAAATATTTTCGGGTTTGACGTAAATGGTCTGCTGTAGCCTTGGTCTTTGTGAACAGAAGCAATAGTCCCGCTTACTTGTAATGATAATTAATTACACTCCCAAGCAAAACAAATGAGTGCAAGGTCTGCATATCAAGTGAGGCCAAACTCTCCCTTGACAAACCAGACATAAAGCCAATTAAAGCCAAAGTCTTGTTAGGTCTAGCAGCGGGTTGATGTGTTTTCTTTGTCAATTCCTCAAAAAAACACCTGTACAACTGCAGCACCAGGTCTGGTAGCACAGGCAGCAGAGGTCTTGAGAGACAGAAAATGTGGGCCACATTTGAGTTTGGGTCGTTCATTTCATTCCAGATGTACCCCAAGCCTGTACAAGGCTCAGTGTTGTGTGTGGCTGGAACCCAAGTCAGAAGGTCAGAGCCTTATGTTTGCTTTAGTAGTTCTCTCAGCCACAGAAAACTTGGTTTTATAACACCAGAAACTGTGGATTCGCCTGCACATGGGCAGAATCCGGATTCACATTTCTAGATTTTGGTGCGGTCCAGCGTACCGGACCGGCGTCTCATTCAGTATGATGAACGAGGGCCGCGTGCTGCTTTATTAATACCCCGTGCGGGTGTTCAACCACACTTATGAATAGGAGCCAGCCAGCTCAACCATTAAAATTCAAGGGCATCATTTCCTTCTTGATGTCCATTAACGGCCAGCGAGCTCTCTGCATGCCAATATGAGCCCCTTAGGACGGCGCGCACGGCTAGGCTAACAGCTGTAGCGCAGAGTCCTGGGTTAATAATGCTGTAATGCCCTGTGTTAATTATGATGACAGCAGGTTATCCAACGCATTCCTCCGGTGGTTCAGAAAAGGACAGCCTGAATTGAACCGTTGCCGAAGCCGTCAGCTGCGTGGCTGAGAATGACAAGATCCCGTCGTCAGAAATTTAATTGAATTAAATCCAGAGAGCGGTGCTTTTTAAATGCTTTTGGATCCCTCAGTTTTCATTCGGGGAGATTTTGCAGACACATAAACTGACTGAAAAATAAATCGCAACGTGCCATGATTTCCATGTATCTCAGTTGGCTGGTTGCCGGCATTTCCCTAACAAAAGTGAAGAGAGAGAAAGTTAAAAACAGACCACTGACAGGATAGACCAGGTGATACCCACCGCGTGCAATGTGGCACAGCGGCATTGTCCTCCAGGCATGGGGGTGGGGGGGCAAGGACCCACCCCAGAGAGGTCCCACCGAAGTGTTTTTGGCAAGCATACCGCGCAAGTGTCTGTGTTGGCGCATGATGGGAATGTCAAGTGGAGCGACGGTGGGCCTGGCCCAGCCAGTAAATGTCACACATGCACTGCTCTACCTAAAGTTTCCATGCTACGCTCCTCAACATGCACTGCTCTACCTAAAGTTTCCATGCTACGCTCCTCAACATGCACTGCTCTACCTAAAGTTTCCATGCTACGCTCCTCAACATGCACTGCTCTACCTAAAGTTTCCATGCTACGCTCCTCAACATGCACTGCTCTACCTAAAGTTTCCATGTTACGCTCCTCAACATGCACTGCTCTACCTAAAGTTTCCATGTTACGCTCCTCAACAGACAAATGCTGTGTGGAGGGACCGCTTAAGACGTTTGAGTGGGACAGTCGAGTTTGCTGTACTTTTGTGCCTTAGTGACTTGGATGAACTATAGGGTTCGGCTCAACGCTGGGGTCATTTGAGAACTTTCAGGGGTAAAATGTAGCACATAGGGATGTGTGAAATGTACTCCTTAATTGTACTTGGCGAGCCGCTCGACAGCCAGCATATAACTAAGACCAGTTAAGATGCCCAAAATTGTACAGTCATATGTTGCTCTTTGATTTGAGCCATGTAGGAATCAATAGGAACTGGTATTCACTTAGAGTATGTGGTCATGTGACGTCCTGAATATTCACGCTGTCCTTAGAGTATGTGGTCATGTGATGTCCTGTTTATTCACGCTGTCCTTAGAGTATGTGGTCATATGTCGTCCTATATTCACGCTGTCCTTAGATTATGTGGTCATGTGACATCCTATACACTCATGGTAGCAGACAGAGACTGGCCCACAAGTTCTGGGAGAAAGATTTGATAAAATGTGCCCTCAGAACTCTTTAAAATGATCAGAATTGCAACAGGATATGAACATTGTAAGTCTAATGCAATTAGTTAACGTTATTTTATTTTAAAAAGGCTGATTCTTATGTTTCTTCAACCTGTTGAGTGGATCATGTGTCCCAGAGAGACTGCTGTTTTCTTTGGTATTATAGCATTGTCGTGGCACACCAAGCAAAAACAATTTGAATTGAGTTAGAGAGTTGTCCAAACCACTGTATCAGGGCTGTGTCAAGCAGTGGGATGGGGACACAAATGTGCAAACGGGGAACTTTTTGGGTCTGAGGCCCCTGGGGTCTATCAGGGCAAGCGCCTGCAAAATTAAAATGACTTGTCCATTTGGACCTTAAGGTTTTAGGATCACAATTTTAACCAATTCAAGATGTTTTACAGCATTTTTGTTTGTCATTATAAACAAAAAAAGGGGTAATGATAAATAACCAGAACCCCCCCTAACAAAACAATAGTTGGCCTACTTGGTAAACTATGTATATTTGGAGCTAAGGAAACATGGGCTATGACTATATTGTTGCATTATTTCATAATGATTATTTAGAAAATACGGTGTTTAAACAGAGACCCCAGATCCCTAAATAAAACCTGTAAAAGTTAATGACAGTGTCATTATTGTGTATCCATCCGCGTAATTTACTTTCTCTGCAAGCCGCTGCACTTGTCTCCGTACCTTTCTCCGTCCGCCTCAGCAGGGGATGCTTGCTTGTCGACGCGCCAGGAACCAATAGTCCTTGTAATATCGAGCAGATTAGTCAACACTTTTTGTCGGGGGGCTGTTTTGTATTTCGGAAAGGGCTGTCATCCGGGACGGATTCGGATATTATTTAATTTACGTTCTCCGCCTAATGTGAGATTTTGTTCCCCACTTGAAACAAGAACAAAAGCCATGGGAGCATTTGGAGTGATAATAGGGATGTTACATTATATGGGACTCTATATTCAACTTAATGCTGCTTCTAAACCGGCTGTGTACGCCGAGGTGGACAATCACATATCTGGAAATGGTAGGTTCACTGTCTACCGTGGTCAATTACATTACATTTTTTGCCATGTTTGAAACAAGTAATATATTGTGACATGCGTTGCATTCGCGTCTAGTTATTGGGCGGGGTTGAGCGATGTGGTGATGATACCGTCTGCGACTATTGTTTCAAATATGAAGTTGTGGGATTTTTCTGGGCTTTATGCCATTGACGGGCGGTAATTTTGTCCATATAATAATTAACATCAGTAGGCTATAATTGTCCTGGAAATTGGGTTCGTGAATAAGTGCAAGTTCAGAAATATCAACTTATTAGACCGTTTATCACAACATAGAAAGATGAAACACCATGATTCTGGAGGGAAATCATGAAAAAGTAGTGCAGTTGCCTTGAGATCTGGTGTTTGGAGGGTGTTTTAATGTAAGCGCTATGATACACAGAAAGTGAATGAATATTCTAAGTGTGGTGTTGTGAGAACAGTTTTGGGGGGATTTAGTACATATAAAATGCTGCCTCGTACAGTCAAATGGTGATTATTTATATAGACTTCTGGATAGTTTTCGTTTTTTCTTTCTGGAATTCCACCTTAATTTATGTAAATTATGATTGACACGTTAGAAACAGGAGACAGAGAGGGAGTGAAAGTGGAAGCCGGATTTGAAGTGACAGACTTTGGGACAGTAATTAGACTGATGATACCAACTTAGTCATGCAGCCTGTTAAAAAATATATATTTTAGGTGAATTCTCTCAAACAACAAAAAATAACAGTACAGTACTAGATAAATATATGTGCAAGTAATTTAAATGTTTTGTAAATTGTATTTTATGCACACAAAAAAAGAGAGATTAAATCCGACTTTAAATTCAAAATGCATGCGTCTTTGATGAGGATAAACACAGATGAATGTATTAATTCATTGGAAGTTTGGTTGTAATCTCCTTTAGTCACTATTGACATGGTTCTCTGTAAATGACAGTGAGAAATTCCGTATCTGTTGACAATGATGAGTGGGTCTCATACGCGTTGGGCAAAGTCACGTTCAGTTCGAATTCCCACATTTCAGACATGAGATAAAGAGAGTGGCCTGCTATGTTTCCTTTTTAACTTCTACTTACTGCTGGTGGATTGATCACTGTGCTCAACAGCGACTGCCAACAGTGGGATGAACTGGCATATTATCAGATACAAATTTAGATACTCCCAAATGAGGGATCCATGGAGCGTATGTCGACATAAGTAAATGTGCATTTGGTCCCTATGTGTTGTCTACATCTGGCAGCCAAGGTTTCTACTTTTCACTAAGTAAAATTCTGTGTTTGTGTAAATGATATGATGATGTGCACATGCAGACAGTTCTGGTTTGGACTACCTAATTTTTCCATTGTTTTTTGGCCGTGCTAATAGCGCCTGACAAGGTGTTGCGCAACACTTGATTAGGAATGATCTCACAATGATGCGTATACTCAGTAAGGATTTGTCTCCCGGGCGATGGCAGCAGCTCGGGTCGAAACCAGTTCTGGTGTTACAGATCACGTTACTATGAGCGACTCGGTTAAAATAGTGTTGTTATTATTACTAAGGAATTGCGTGTAAGAAGGATGCAGTGGTCTTTAAAATGACGAGTTTGATCATTGAAAAGGGAAAAGATTTCCCATCAACATGGAATGACTGTTATAAATTGTGTTGTAGGATACAGTTTCATAAACTCAAAGACCTTTTGTGGGGGGAGAGTTAAATCTGGCAATGCTTTATTTGGAACAACCGTTAAGATCAATAGCTGTTGGTTTTATAAATGGTATTAGTAGTTGAGCAGCAGTGAATCTTAGGCTAATTTACTGACAGAACCACAGAGAAAGGAGGAAAATCAATGTTTATGTCCCAAAGCTATAACTCAACCATGTCATTTTAAGTTTGTTGGGGGGGATACATTGATTGTCTACGGACACTAGAGGCCAGCTTTTGCTTAATTTTCCTGCTGAGAAGTCAACAATAGCAAGGCTAAGCACTTGTGGCATTGGTGTGATTTTAGGTGTTTCAGACTCAGGTGGCAGGACTCTATTTGCGGTTCGTTAAAGGACAGTCTTATTTGGGAAGTTAATATGGGTACGAAGGTTGAAAAAGACACTCTGCAACTCAGTCACAGAGAAGTGCAGCGTACAGTCTCGTTTTTATCATGAGCTGAACATCAGAGGGAGTGGATATGTTTTCTTTTCCATTTAAAATGAATCCGGGAGCCAGTAGCAATGACTTAGACACAGCGTGGAGTTTTACATTGTTGTTAATGCATTTTCGGTCATGTTGTCCTGCGAAATACATTTGCATGAGCCACTAGACACTATTTAGGTTGGTAAGAAACAAATGAAGGAGTCTGTCTTATCAAGATTGACTGACTTTTTGGTCTGCTGATGCATTCTTTTATCAGCAGTGTCTACCAGCATGATCACACATACTCAGATAAAATCGTGTTCAGTAGAAACTCACTAATTGTTGTTGGGGGGGGGGGGGGGTCATTCATGGCCATTTTGAATTTCACAAAGAGGATTCTCCCATATGCTGGGATTTAATTAGATTGTATTTAATAAACGCTTCATCATGATGTGTTCACAGCCATTCGAAGGAGCTGTCTCCTTAGCACATAAGCCTTAGCCCAATCAATACATAAGCCTTAGCCCAATCAATACATAAGCCTTAGCCCAATCAATACATAAGCCTTAGCCCAATCAATACATAAGCCTTAGCCCAATTAATACATAAGCCTTAGCCCAATCAATATGAAGGACTGCGGTATTTACTGACACTGGATGGTATTACTATCTTGGATTGGTAGGAAAATCAATTAGCGCACATCACTCCCTGAGGCAGTCAATTAAAACAGAGTTTAAATGTGTTGTTTTCTTTTCTGTCTTGTTCTTCCCATCCACGAAAGGGAAGGGCTCTGGGTGAAAATTTCAGAAAATGGAAAACATCAGTTCAAAATAGCCTAGTGTCACATAGCAATGACTTGGGTCCTATTAGCTATCTTCATTAGATGTTCTCAGTTTGGTGACCTGGAAAGATAGCCTTTTGTTTCCTTCTTGAAGGAGAACTGTCTCGTTCAGAAAGGAGAGCTGCATCCCTTTGAGGTTAAGTAATCTCAGGAGATGCTGCTGTTTTGATACATTGCCCAGGCGCTCCGTAGCAGAGCCTTCATGTAGAACATGCGTAGGGGCGGCAGATAGCCTAGTGCTTGGAGCGTCTCAACCCCAACTGTGAAATGTTGCTGGATCAAATCCCTGAGCCGGCCAAGTGAAAAAATGTGTTGTTCCTTCCCTGAGCAAGACAGTTAATGCTAATTTCTCCTGTAAATTGCTCTGGATGAAGGACACAAATATACATGCATAGCAAAGGAGACCATTGAGAGTTCCAGAGAGGGCCTCTTGTAAAGAATCTGGCACATGCTCATTTGTATCCAGCTCCAGAGAAGTGCCTTTTCCCGGGGTTTCATCCCCTGCTCCCAGTCTCTGTTGAACAGGTCTGAAGAAGCTTTTTCTTCCAGTTGAAGCTAACCTCCACTACTGACGCTTGCCTACAGAGCGGCAAGGGGAACTGCCGTTTCAACACTCAAACCCTTTCAGGCAACACTCAAATGGCTTCTTGGCCGTCCCGCCTCTCCAGCTCCCCCTCAGCCGTGTCGGATTGTCTGCATCCATACAGCTCAATGGGGGAACCAGCTCGTGAACTGGCATTTCATGAAAACTCTTTAAACCATTAAAAATGTTATAAAATCACTTCAAATAAGTCCACGGACCACTCCCACACCCCCACCCGCCACTCCAGTCTCGCCCCATCATTGTGAACTAATGTTTGCAATTGTTCACTTAATTAAATGATCATTTAATTAAGTGAACTTGTTGCTAATGGGTTGTGTGGTTTTCCAACCTAGCATACGATGAATGTACTCACAATAAGTTGCTCTGGACACGAGTGTCTGCTAAATCAGTGAAATGGTGGCATGAACACTGTGTGGCTCCGGAAGAGATGGTGAAGAGGTCAGAACAACACAGGATAACTTTAACCCACGATGGTCGGGATCCGTCTCAACTCTGTGAATCTCACAGGACCCTGAAGGTTTGCATGCGGAGAAGAACAAAGAGCCTGTTCACACTGGGAGAGACAGGATAAAACGCCAGATCTGGAGACTTTCTTCGCTATGTCTCGGGAACTGTAGCATAATATAAACAAGCCCAGAGTGGGTGGGGGGGCTAGGGTATGTTGTGTGTCTCATCGTTGCTGGAAGAGCGATGCTGAACCCATTACACAGTAGAATGTCATGGAATGTCATGAAGATGTAGTTATGTGGCTTTGAAATCGTTCCCGGTCAGCTGGTTGTCATCCTGCGCAAGGGCAGGTTGCGTTTCACTCATGACGACACCGCGATGTGAAGAGGCTCGTCTCCTAAGACGACTGGACAGTGACCCTCAGAACAACACTAGACCACCAGGTCATGTTTACACAATGTGACCATGACTTAAGACAATATTATAGGATAACGGAATGATGTCACCCTACCTACCTCGGACCCAGTTTGATGTTGTACATTAAAAGCACAGTCCAATTTGGGGCTGTAATCCCACCTGACAGAATGTTACTGTACTCCGTTTCACCTTGTAATTGTGCTGACAAGACATTTGCACTCTCTACAACTGTGTAAATGAATTGCATACCAAAACTATTTGAAGTCCACACCCTGCGCAGCGTCTCTTTAAGAAGGCTCATCTGCCTGGGCAGTTTGTATTGTCTCTATATGTAAAGTGGTTGCTGCTTTGAAAGGTACAACAGATTGGACATGGACCCTGTCACAGCAAAGGGTCATGATGGGGACGTGGAATGATGTGACGTTGATGGAGGGATGTGCAGCAGTGTGTTTTGGCAGAGGGAGGACAAAACAGCAGTGCTTTGTAACCAGCCTTGAAGGGTCAATCCACAACACACACATACTCGTACTGTAGTTTCCAAGACTTTGACTGGATGATGTATTTGTCCGGGAATTAGTAGAAGAAAGACGCAGAGTTTTACATCGTGAAGTCACATATTTACCATCAAGGTGTAGTCTGACACTGGGATGCAGTCTGTGGCGCCAAATGTCAAATTTTCATAATGGCAAGTTATTTATGTATTGCGGGACCAGGACATCAAGCAGATGCTCTGAGATGCTGGTCAGGGTTTTATAGAGGGGGAAAATCCAGGAAAATCCACTACAAGTATTTGTTGAAATCAAATAAGATCATGATTGTGTCTTTAGTGAAATAATACAATTATTCTTATTTCATCTTTTTTTTTCACTAGTCGTGGGAAATTTTGCGTTAAACAATGGATATATGTAATTCATATAATATGTAATTGTTACAGTTTTGGGCTCCAACAAACATCAACGTCTCCCCAAATGGCAGCAGATTTGCCTTCCCCTGTTCTAGAGCCTAAACGCGGCACTGGAACGATAGCGAGGAAAATCAAAAGAAACACTCAGAGTCTTTGATGTGCTGAGAGGAATCTCAGGCCGTTGAGATCATAGGCAGTGTTAATGTTCAAGAAATGGGTCTCAAGAACATGACATTTGGCAGGGAGGCCGGGCGGATTGAGTTTTCCACACAGCCTTATCTATTCCCATGCACGCTGTCACTATAAAAAGCTTCCTCTAGGTAAACCCTATGCCAGATTTAAGACTCAAGGGCATTTGCTGTGCAAAACTGATGACATTCACTCAAAAAGGGGTTTTGAGGACTAATCCAAAGCTTCCGTTCTCATCTGTGGTGGAGAGGCAGTTTGGTGAAGGTTTAATAATTTTTTTTGATTGACACTGACACCATCGTGTGGTATTTATTGTGCTTAGACAAAACCAGGCATTTATTAATCACTCATGAACATCATCCAACAACAATGACGTTTATGTGTGTGGTTGGGTTTAGCTTAATTAGTGGTCACATTACTGGAAGAGTAGCCATTCTGCACTGAAGACTAGCCCCTCTGAAGACCAGCCAGAAAATCCTTCTCCATGAAGCAGTGTTGGGATGAAGAGGTGCAACATTAGTTTGGTTCCCCTGGGTCTTTCGATAGAGAACAGTGACACGGAGCTGCAGCAGAGCTCCCAGACACTTTTGTCAACACAGGCCGCCACATCAGAGCGTGCACGCAGAAAACACGCGCACAAACACACTTCAAGGAAGGCGGAAATAGCCTGTGAGTCGCGTGTCCCTAGGGCTATGAAAAATTCCCTCCTGAGGCCCGAGTATCGGCAACAACAGGCGGACAGCTGCTCTGTTAATCACCGGCCTGTTCTTATTTCATTATTTTACCTTCAACCTTGAATGTAGACTGAAGGTCTCGCAGCGAGCCGTTATTCCCCCAAGGAGGATTCCCCCTGCTCAACCCCACGATGACTCAGTGAAGCCTGCCATGGTCGTTGTTGGCCACTCGGCGAGTTCTCCAACTGTACTGGTGTTTGTCAGTATTGGGAAGTTTTGGTTATGAGCTGTCAATGGTAACTGTATTCCACTGAAATCCCTTGATGCATTACAGCGGGTGATAGCTGGGTTCCGTGCGGTTCCCGCGCGATGGGACTTATCATTGTAGTCTTCACAATGGCACAATGGTAGGACCTGAATTACACGGCAGGACCTGGTCAATGACATGAAGAGAGCTGGGACCACAGTCTCAAAGAAAAAAAAGAGTAACACACTACGCCGTCATTGGAATAAAGGGTCCCCCTGCTCAATCCGGCGCATGTCCAGGTCCGTCTGAAGTTTGCCAATGACCATCTGGATGATCCAGAGGAGGAATGGGAGAAGGTCATGTGGTCTGATGAGACAAAAATAGAGCTTTTTGGTCTAAACTCAACTCGCTGTGTTTGGAGGAAGAAGAAGGATGAGTACAACCCCAAGAACACCATCCCAACCATGAAGCATGGAGGTGGAAACATAATTCTTTGGGGATGATTTTCTGCAAAGGGGACAGAACGACTGCACCGTATTGAGGGGAGGATGGATGGGGCCATGTATCGCAAGATTTTGGCCAACAACCTCCTTCTCTCAGTAAGATCATTGAAGATGGGTCGTGGCGGGGTCTTCCAGCATGACAACAACCCGAAACACACAGTCAGGGCAACTAAGGAGTGGCTCCATAAGAAGCATCTCAAGGTCCTGGAGTGGCCTAGCCAGTCTCCAGACCTGAACCCAATAGAAAATCTTTGGAGGGAGCTGAAAGTCTGAATTGCCAAGAAGCAGCCCCAAAACCTGAATGATCTGGAGAAGGTCTGCCCCTGCTGCAGTGTGTGCAAACCTGGTCAAGAACTACAGGAAATGCATGATCTCTGTAATTGCAAACAAAGGTTTCTGTACCAAATATTAAGTTCTGCTTTTTACTTATGTCATGCAATAAAATGAAAAATAATTAGTTAAAAATCATGAATTTTTGTTTTAGATTCCGTCACTCACAGTTGAAGAGTACCTATCATAAAAATGACAGACTTCTACATGCTTTGTAAGTGTGAAAACCTGCAAAATCGGCAGTGTATCAAATACTTGTTCTCCCCACTGTATGTACTGTATGTGTAACTTTTAATAACAACAATGTGAAACACTACATGGCTTGTTCTGTTTGACCCCAACATATCTTGTGGTAGTATTTGTTATGCGTCAGCATACTTTAATTGACTTTCCAAAATACATTTTGTCAGAGAATGTCTGTTAGAACAGTCTGTCATGATAAATTCCTTGGCATTGTCTTCAACCAGTCATCCACCAGTACACAATCCCCAGGTGTCTTGAGCACCCAATCACTGATCACTGCGTTGTTCTGGGACAGTTGAGCATATACAAGGCATTTCTTACTTCAATAAAACAAATTAATTGTGATGAAATTATGTTACTAAAGTAGCTAGCTAGGAAATTAAAGGATTAGTGTTGTAGGCTATTAGCGATGTGCTTCGGTTTTGTCTTATGAAGAGGCTTCCAATGGGCTGAACCGGATGTAACTCTTGTGTTTGTTGCGAGCCTGTTGTAAAGCCATCCGTGCACATACATAATCAGCCCTATTAGATGTTTTCTCTGACGGTATTTTATTTGGTTACTCCTCCATGTCGACGTCTCAATATGCATTCTTCTTGGTGGGGTGTTATAGGGTGCCTTGGTGCTGGGAGATACTGGAAGACATATTCCTTCTCTTATTGCTCTGTTTCTCTTGTGTCGTTCCCCCGGACGTGACTCAAATACAAGCGATGATTTGGTGACCCTTTGATTTTGCAGTCCGTCACCTCAGGGTGGCACATTTCATTTGAAAAATGTTTGCACTCAGCAGCGAGACAGATCCCCCCTGCTGTTCCCAGACACCACTGTTACATCACTCAGTGCCTCAGTGTGTGTTTGTATGTAGGTGGATGGTCCTCCTATAACAGGAGCTACAGCTGCAGGATGGATGACCGTTTAATAACAAATGTACTAATATAATAAGAATAATTCATTAATGGCTGGGTTCATGTTTTAGTAGGACAGGCAGCAGGTAGTACAGCATTAGAGAAACGGACCAGTAACCAACAGATAAATCAAATCCCTGAACCGGCATTGTGAAAAGGCTGCTATATGGTCCCTGAGCTAGGCAGTTAAACTTAGTTAACCTCTAAGCAGTTGCCTTAATATCTTTGCTGCAAATAAGAACATTCTCCCAGTCATCTGACCTGGTGAAATTCGGGTAACAGCAAGGAAGTAATAAATAATTACCCTAAGACTATAGAATCTGCATGGAAATTATGCTTCAAGAAATTATTCTTCAAGTACCAATGAGTGTATTCCTAAAAGTTCTGTTTTTGCAGTGCTTTTCCATGACATATCAGTTCAGTCATATAGACACCGGGAGCATGCATTGCACAATAACAAGACATAATAACTAGACACGGTGGCGAAGAGATGGGAAGGTCCAACAGCTACAATCCCTACTCTCTGATGAGTGGGGGTGGCTATTAAGGTCAGACAGAAAGCCAGTGTGAGAAACACACACACACACCTGTGTTGCCTGTCCTTATCTGATTCAAGTACGTTTACACACATGCACACACACTCACTTAGATGCTGTGCGGCTGCAGCCCCTGCTAATTAGACTGCTGTGATTTGGCCGTATGTATATACTGTATATACAATATATATATATATATATATATATATATATATATATATATATATATTACACACACACACACAATTTATTTGTATACACATTTGTTTATATATTTATTTACTTACTGCACTTTTTGTCATTGTTTCTTTTCATTTTTAATGAGGCTTCGGGGAACAGCAGCAGCCTGTATCTGTGCCATATTTCTATCATAGCACTCCCAGCAATACATTGAATAATGCCATTTGTGCGGGGGGCGTTTAAAAATGCATGGGAGGCATCTTCAAACGAGCATTGTCTGCCACTGCTAGAGAAGGATTATGACACCACTGCCTTTATGAGTTTCATGCTCAGAACTGCACAGTGTAGCACATTTTTTTTAAATTATTTGCTAGCTAGGCCGCATGTACACGAACATTTTCAAGTCTAAAACTACAGTCGCTCAAGTTAGACAATGCTTTCCTCTGATGGAAACATTTACCAAAATACCACGTAGGTCAGGGGGTTTAATCACCTAAAATTGCAGGCTTTCCTTCTATAGGATTGAAATGAACTTTTAGTACTTTGCACCCGCTTTCAGCGTTGAGTGCGTGGCCACTGGAGCCGACTGGAGGTATGTGTCGTGTTGACTGAACGTCCAGCCAAGGTTAGCGGATTGATTTACGACCACACTAATTTGATTTATGTCACGATCCTGTCGGAGGTTTGCTGAGCCGGCCTGTCAGGCACCGACATCGGCACAAAGCACCCCGGAATATGGCCGGTTTGTCAACAAGTCATGTTTCATAGGCCGTTAGAAGAGCACGTCTGCATACCGAGCCGGAAGGCAATTTGACAACTGTCAGATCGATAACGCCGGGAGCCTGGGAGAGAGAGCGAGCGAGAGGCTCAGCTCCTTGTCCAATCCTTAGTTGCTGGTGGTGATGGTTTGGGCAGCAGTTGTAGATAAAATGAAAGTGTGCCTGGCGCGTGTTGACGTGAGTGGGTGGGTGGAGATGTGTGCGAGTGTTGTATATTTACGTGTGGGTGTGTAGGTAGCTCTGTCAATTTAAATACAGTGCCTTTGCGAAGTGTTTGGACACCTTAACTCTCCACGTTGTGTTGTGTTATAGGCTACATTTATTTATTTTTAAATCCATCAATCTACACACAATACCCAGTAATGTCAAAACAAAGCATTTTTGGACATAAAACTGAAATACCTCATGTACATTCAGACTCTTTAGTCAGTACTTTTTAGAAGGGCCTTTAGCAGTGATCACAGCTTCTCCAGTGTGCCTCTGCTAGCTATTAAAAATACAATCAATCAATTATAAATGTACTCTGTGACACAACCAAACGTGGAGAAATGTAAAGGGTCTGAATACTTTCCTAAGGCCATGGATATGAAGTTATATCAGTGAAGGAACTCATTGAATGGTGTCTTCCTCCTCACTAGCTAACACAGCTTGTTAAACAGCCTGCGTTCCAACTGAAGATCATAACTAGGTTTAGCTAGTATGACACTAGTAATACCCCTGAGGGCAGAAGATATCTCAGTGTCAGATATAAGCTACTATCAAGACCCTCGAAAACACCATAGACAAACAACAATGATGTTTGCCCAACCCACAGTTACAGAAAATATAAATACAAATAAATGAATATTGATAATAAAAATGACATTGTTGTTAATGACCAGAAGAGCACATTTCAATAATGGGTTTTGCAGATGTCTTAATGACTTTTGCCTACAAAGCAGACATGGTGGTTCCAAGGTGTAACTACAAGGTGTAACTAGCACAGTGCTAGTGGGAGACTAACGTCAGAGCACCAATTTGGTATGTATGACACTCATGGTTAGATTAAGCCTAATATACACAATCCCTGGCCAGTTGAAGACGGAACAGCTAAGTATTTCACCATGGGATTACTTTTCAGCAATGACTTGTGAGCCTTTGCTCGGAGACCAAACAAGTTTTTTTTCATACGAATGGCTCAGGGATTCGACCTAGCAACCTTTTGGTTATCAGCTTTAACCACTAGGCTACTGCCTTTCTTATCTTGCTAACGACCTCCTCTGGCGGCCTGGTCTAGGGCAAACAAGATTTGAATTGTTTACTGACACAAATTGTTGCATCTTCTATGCCGTCGTCTTTAAATCAGTACATACATAACGTGAAGCACAGACACCCCAGAGTCAGCCCTGCACCCGTCCGTGTTGCTCATGAGAGTGGCTAAATACCTGACACAAATGTGGCCCGAGATTTGCGTTTGCTCTTCTAAAATAAAGCAGTGTGTTTCTAGCCGACTTGCTTCCTGCCTCTGCATATTGAAGCCGAAAGACAAATTAAAGCATGACCCAGGTATTTGCACGTCTGTAGGACAGGCATAAACAAACAAATAAGGATAGTAAACACTAAACTGCCAGCTAATTGGATTAATTAAAATCACATCAACAACCCTGTCAACCACTGCAATGATGAAGAAAGAGGAAAAACTCCAATTAAGAACGTAACGAT
This sequence comes from Esox lucius, assembly GCF_011004845.1. Classification (NCBI taxonomy): domain Eukaryota; kingdom Metazoa; phylum Chordata; class Actinopteri; order Esociformes; family Esocidae; genus Esox; species Esox lucius. The sequence continues at coordinate 39,577,259 of NC_047585.1, read as the reverse complement.
GCTGTTGTGTTTGTGAAGGAATTTCTGTTGGCGTGCACCGGTTTCCTCGCGTGTAGTCGACGCAAACAGGATCGCTCCTCCGTGTAAAACATTTTTTTTTCCCTCCCGTGTGCTGTGTCCCCTTCACGCATTCCTCCCTGCGCAGAGCAAGGACACAATTGTTGTTTTCATCTTTGATCACTGAAATGGCTCTAATTCCCAGCGCTTGGACATGTCTGGCAGACCGCCAGCCCCTCTGTGTGTCAGCGCTGGGGGTGGTGTGGAGAGGGATCTTGTGGGATTAGCGGTGGGGGGGGGGCAGAGACAGTAGGGGTCGGGGATGTGGGTGGGGGTGGTGGGGCGGGGGGGGGGTGTTGAGAGAGTTTTGAGGGCATGGCCAAGGCTGCGCCTGTCCATCCTCTCTGAGTTTAAAAGGACATCAGGCATCGCTTCTGTCAGCTCTTCTCTCAAACACGCAGAGACACACACATAAAGACAGACAGACATAGAGACACAGACGCATACAGACACACACATGCACAAATACAGACAGACAGATACAGACACACACATACATACAGACACGGACACATACAGACCCACACACACAGACACAGACACACGTACAAACAGATGTACAGACATATACACATTAGGAATGGGCACAGATTGTCAAATATTTGAATACCCTAAATTAATTTAGGTTACACTTTGTTAAGAGAGGCTCAAGGGCAAAAATCTGATATAAAGTTTGGAGGGGACAATTACATGAAACTTTCTCAAGAGCATTTTTTTAGGGGGACACCAAAAGTAAGGCTTTAATACTGATTTAGTTTGCACCATTTGTTTGCTTGTTACTATATCTCTTCAAATTCAGCTATTGTGTCTGAACCCTACCAACATAAAACAAATTTACTGGATTAGCCTCACGTTAGCGACGTGCTTTGAGTGCCTTTCAGACGGTAGACACTGTCACCTTGCCAGGTAAGGAAGACTACAAACACGTCACTGCAAGCTTCTCACATTAACTCAAATTCAAACAGCTGCAAAAGCTGGTTGATGTTATTGCTAGGAAAGCATGCTAGGAAACATCAGCTAACATAAAGACTGACCTGTAATTCAATGCAGAGAAAATGAAGGCTGGCGATGGTTAGAAATGTGTTTTATTGTATAGTGTGGTGTGGTAGAAGTGAAGGAATGTCTAACATATCCTTTGTTTGAACAACTTACTTAAAGTCAACCACCAACGACAGACTCAGACGGTCAGATTCCCACACATGCACTGTACCTGCAGGATGTGCCACTGCTGAGGGCTGGGGGTGGCAGTGGATCATACCATTGTGATACAAAGGGGCGGGGAGGTCACAATTGCACACATGCTTTTATTGTGTCTTATTCATATAACTGAAATTACATAGTTATGTTTATAATTATATATTGGGGGGGGATCATAGTTTTCCTCAGGATGGGGGGGTCCCCCACGTCCCCGTCCCCCCCGGGATTTCCGCCTATGTTTCTATAGATAGTGATACTATCAACATACTTTCAACAAACTTTAAACAAACTATTAGTTGATAAACAACTGCTTGCTAAGGTTAGGGTCAGGTTTAGAATAAGGTTTAGGGTAAGGGTTAAGCTTAAGGGTAGAATAAAGGTTAGGGTTAGGATATAGATAGGTAAAGTGTTACAGATAGTCAGTAGACAATCTGTAGATCTACAGGCACACTTGTGACTCTCAAAATAAAATTTTACCTTAATTTAGTATTCAAATACTTGTGGGTGTATTCCATTTTACCCCCAGTAAATAGGACATATATTAAAAAAATATTAATATATGTACCATTTCTAAAGAAAATATGAGTGAGTAGTTAAAACATGTCTTTTATTTTTGATGGGATTCACATTAAACTGTAGGTCATAACAAAATGGCACAATCATAAAACAAAACATGGCAACAAAGAAAAAAATGAACTGACCCCTGTTCAAAAGTCTGCATACCCTTAGTTCTTAATGCTGTGTATTGCCCCCTTTAGCATCAATGACAGGATCCAGTCTTTTGTAATAGTTGTCTATGAGTCCCCGAATTCTTACAGGTAGTGTAGTTTCCCATCGTCTTGGCCAAATGCCTTCAGGTCATGCAAAGTTTTTGGTCATCTTGCATGAACTGCACGTTTGAGATTTCCCCAGAGTGGCTCAATGATATTAAGGTCAGGAGACTGTGATGGCCACTCCAGAACCTTCACCTTTTTCTGCTGTAACCACTGGAGGGTCAACTTGGCCTTGTGCCTAGGGTCTGTCAGGCTTCGACTGAAAAGGAAGAGCAGGAGAGCGAAACGGTTCGTTTTTGCTGTGTTTTATATTTGTAGCGACAAAAGGTGAAGCTTAACAATGCTCTTTTCAAAGTGAGACAATAACACACAAAGACAGGGGAAGCAGAGGGAACATATATACTGGGGGGAATGATGAGGATGAGGAACAGGTGCACTAGACGAGACACAGGTGAAATGCATAATGAGATGGACGGTGGTGTCAGAAGGCCGGTGACGTCGAACGCTGGAGCCTGTCTGCTGCAGGGGGAGGAGAGGCAGCAGAGGGCGCAGTCGTCACAGTGTCATTGTCGTGCTGGAAAGTCCAAGAGTGTCCCATGCGCAGATTTCGTGCAGAAGAATGCTAATTGTCTGCCAGTATTTTCTGACAACATGCTGCATTCATCATGCCATCAATTTCACCAGATTCCCTGTGCCTTAAGAGCTCACACACCCCCAAAACATCAGTGAGCCACCACCATGTATCACAGTGGGGATGGTATTCTGTTCACTATAGGCCTTGTTGAGCCCTCTCCAAACATAGCGCTTATGGTTGTGACCATAAAGCTCTAATTTGGTCTCGTCACTCCAAATTACAGTGTGCCGGAAGCTGTGATGCGTGTCAAGGTGATGTCGGGCATATTGTTACTGGCCTTTTTTGTGGCACTGGCACAGTAAAGGCTTCTTTCTGTCCACTCAATCATGCAGCTCATTTTTGTTCAAGTATTGTCATATTGTGCTCCTTGAAACAACCACACCGTCTTTTTCCAGAGCAGCCTGTATTTCTGTGGGTTTTTCCTGTGGGTTTTTCCTTGGATCCCAATCAATTCCTCTGGCAGTTTTGGCTGAAATCTTTTTTACCTGATCTTGGCTTGGTATCAAGAGATTCTTGAATTATCCAGTTCTTAATAAGTGATTGAACAGTACTGACTGCGTTTGCAAGGCTTTGGATATCTTTTTATATCCTTTTCCATCTTTATAATGTTCCATGGCCTTGTTATGCAGGTCTTTTGACAGTTCTTTTCTGCTCCTCATGGCTCAGTATCTAGCTTGCTCAGGGCATTTATGTGAAAGCTAACAAACTCATTGACCTGTGTGTGTGTCACTTTGTGTGTCTGTAACAAGGCCAAACATTCAAGGGTATGTAAACTTTTGATCAGGGTCATTTGGGTGATTTCTGTTATCATTATGATTTAAATAGTCTTTATTATGTGACAATAAATGGCTTCATATGATCATTATCCTTTTTTGCGTGATCAGTCACATTTTCAAAATCACTGCCAAAATGTTACAATTTCTGCCAGGGTATGCAAACCTTTGAGCGCAACTGGATGTATTTTTTTGGTTGAAATAAATGGACCTGAATATTATTTTTCCAAAATCTATTAACATTTTAATTCCAGTCTCCAATTTTTACATATGATGTGTTTGTTGTTTACGATGATCGTCAGTCAAAGCTGTAGTAGTTTTGTGGGGCCCAGAATTACGCGAAATATACAGCATAGCCTACTGTTAGCAAATGGATGAAAGTTAACTAACTCAAGGGAAGGTGGAATATATTTACTGAGTGAATGTTACCTGTCTGGCCACAGAATGCTACTTAAGTTAGGCTGAAGGGAGGTTTAGAATGCTGAAAATGGTGAATTAAGCAAATAGTGTATAGCTGGCTAGCTTAGCTAACTAGCTTCTCTAGACTCCTTTAATGTTATGTGTTGATAGATATTGTTTTCTAGTTCTGTAGCCGAGTTTTGCGTGTCTACCACATGGCTTCCTTCATATGCGTGCTCACACTTCTGTCACACGAACGGCCATATTGAGCCATTGTTGTATGGGAGCTACACCCACTTCTTCGCACGTTATGTAATAGTGCTCGTTTTTGGTAGATTTAAAAACATGTATTTCGTTTAGCCGAATACTATTCAAATAATAACGCCTATAAATCTGATGGTAAAATCTTGACCAATGCACATCCCTAATACACACACACACACACACACACACACTGTACAGATCCACATACATACAGACACACAAATACAGACACATATACATACCGACACACATACATACTGACATATAAACACAGGCACAAAAATACAGACACATACATACTAACATACAGACAAAGTCTTACAGATACCGACATATGGACACAGACATACATACAGACACACATACTAACATACAGACACGCAGACACAGAGACATACAGAGAGACAGATGCACATAAATATAGACACACAGACACAAATACATACTGACATACAGTGGGGCAAAAAAGTATTTAGTCAGCCACCAATTGTGGAAGTTCCCCCACTTAAAAATATGAGAGAGGCCTGTAATTTTCATAATAGGTACACTTCAACTATGAGAGACAAAATGAAAAAAACAAATCCAGAAAATCACATTGTAGGATTTATTATGAATTTATTGGTAAATTCCTCTGTAAAATAAGTATTTGGTCACCTACAAACAAGCAAGATTTCTGGCTCTCACAGACCTGTAACTTCTTCTTCAGAGGCTCCTCTGTCCTTCACATGTTACCTGTATTAATGGCACCTGTTTGAACTTGTCATCAGTATAAAAGACACCTGTCCTCAACCTCAAACAGTCACAATCCAAACTCCACTATGGCCAAGACCAAAGAGCTGTCAAAGGACACCAGAAACAAAATTGTAGACCTGCACCAGGCTGGGAAGATTGAATCTGCAATAGGTAAGCAGCTTGATGTGAAGAAATCAATTGTGGGAGCAATTATAAGAAAATGGAAGACATACAAGACCACTGATAATCTCCCTCGATCCGGGGCTCCACGCAAGATCTCAACCCGTAGGGTCAAAATGATCACAAGAATGGTGAGAACAAATCCCAGAACCACAACTAGTGAATGACCTGCAGAGAGCTGGGACCAAATTAACAAAGGCTATCATCAGTAACACACTACGCCACCAGGGACTCAAATCCTGCAATGCCAGACATGTCCCCCTGCTTAAGCCAGTACATGTCCAGGCCCGTCTGAGGTTTGCTAAAGAGCATTTGGATGGTCCAGAAGAGGATTGGGAGAATGTCATATGGTCAGATTAAACCAAAATAGAACTTTTTGGTAAAAACCCAACTCGTCATGTTTGGAGGAGAAAGAATGCTGAGTTGCATCCAAAGAACACCATACCTACTGTGAAGCATGGGGGTGGAAACATCATGCTTTGGGTTTTTTCTGCAAAGGGACCAGGACGACTGATCTGTGTAAAGGAAAGAATGAATGGGGCCATGTATCGTGAGATTTTGAGTGAAAATCTCCTTCCATCAGCAAGGGCATTGAAGATGAAACATGACTGGGTCTTTCAGCATGACAATGATCCCAAACACACCGCCCGGGCAACGAAGGAGTGGCTTCGTAAGAAGAATTTCAAGGTCCTGGAGTGGCCTAACCAGATCTCAACCCCATAGAAAATCTTTGGAGGGAGTTGAAAATCCGTGTTGCCCAGCGACAGCCCCAAAACCTGAAGGATCTGGAGAAGGTCTGTATGGAGGAGTGGGCCAAAATCCCTGCTGCAGTGTGTGCAAACCTGGTCAAGAACTACAGGAAACGTATGATCTTCAATGCTCTTACTGAGGGAAGGAGGTTGTTGGCCAAGATCTCGCGATACATGGCCCCATCCATCCTCCCCTCAATACGGTGCAGTCGTCCTGTCCCCTTTGCAGAAAACCATCCCCAAAGAATGATGTTTGGCGAGTGGAGTTTAGACCAAAAAGCTCTATTTTTGACTGTAGTCCCAGCTCTCTTCGGGTCATTGACCAGGTCCTGCCGTGTAGTTCTGGGCTGATCCCTCACCTTCCTCATGATCATTGATGTGATCTTGCATGGAGCCCCAGACCGAGGGAGATTGACCGTCATCTTGAACTTCTTCCATTTTCTAATAATTGCTCCAACAGTTGTTGCCTTCTCACCAAGCTGCTTGCCCATTGTCCTGTAGCCCATCCCAGCCTTGTGCAGGTCTACAATTTTATCCCTGATGTCCTTACACAGCTCTCTGGTCTTGGCCATTGTGGAGAGGTTGGAGTCTGTTTGATTGAGTGTGTCGACAGGTGTCTTTTATACAGGTAACAAGTTCAAACAGGTGAACTTAATACAGGTAATGAGTGGAGAACAGGAGGGCTTCTCAAAGAAAAACTAACAGGTCTGTGAGAGCCGGAATTCTTACTGGTTGGTAGGTGATCAAATACTTATGTCATGCAATAAAATGCAAATTAATTGTTTAAAAATCATACAATGTGATTTTCTGGAAGTGTACCTATGATAAAGATTACAGACCTCCGCATGCTTTCTAAGTAGGAAAATCTGCAAAATTGACAGTGTATCAAATACTTGTTCTCCCAGTGTATATACTAACACACAGACAAAGACATAGCCACTGTGCATCAACACTGTGGGGTTTCAGGCTGGGTGTTTTGTAAAAGCTCTTTGTGACAGCTTTATAAAATAAATGTGATTGATTGAATGATTGATTTGACACACCGCTACAAATATACAGACACAGTCACAAACGTACAGAAATTTAGACACACAGGCACACAGACACATACAGACATACAGATGCAGACACAAAGACACAGACATTTGGACACAGACACACGTACTCGCATGCAGAGTTCATTCTCCTAGGGCTGTGAACAGCTGCCAGAGCCATTGAGAGAGAGCCTTCAGGTCCTCTGGTGTAGGAGTGGGAACGCATCACTGTATGCCATTTAGGAAGAGGATTGAACTGGGTTTAGAAGTAGTAAGAGAAGCCCTAAGAGATTGAATAGGGTTTAGACATGGAAGAGAAAGCCTGAGAGATTGCAAAGGGTTTAGACATGGAAGAGAAAGCCTAAGAGATTGAATGGGGTTTAGACATGGAAGAGAAAGCCTAAGAGATTGAATAGGGTTTAGACATGGAAGAGAAAGCCTAAGATATTGAATAGGGTTTAGACATGGAAGCGAAAGCCTAAGAGATTGAATGGGGTTTAGACATGGAAGAAAAGGCCTAAGAGATTTTACTGGGTTTAGAGATGGAAAAGAAGACCTAAAATATTGAACTGGGTCTAGAGATGGAACAGAAGGCCTAAGAGATTAAATGGGGTTTGGAGATGGAAGAGAAGGCCTAATAGATTGAACTGGGTTAAGAGATGGAAGCGAAGGCCTAAGAGATTGAACTGCGTTTGGAGATGGAAGTGAAGGCCTAAGAGATAGAGCAGATAAGGCCTTAGATATGTAAGAGAAGGCCTAAGAGATTGAACTGCATTTGGATGTACAAGAAAAGGCCTTAGAGATTGAACTGGTTTTAGAGATGGAAGAGAAGGCCTAAGAGATTGAACTGGTTTTAGAGATGGAAGAGAAGGCCTTAGAGATTGAACTGGTTTTAGAGATGGAAGAGAAGGCCTTAGAGATTGAACTGGTTTTAGAGATGGAAGAGAAGGCCTTAGAGATTGATTGAATGGGCTGTAGAGATGGAGGAAAAGGGAGAGCAGCCTAGAGCTCAGAATATGAGAGGAGTACCAAGAGAGAAACACAGATGAGGGTTTGTTTGAGAAGAGGAAAGCCACATGATCAGTGCGAGGGGAAAACATGTTGAGTAGGGAAGAAAGGATGAGAGACTGAGGGAGATGAGAGGGAGGGAGAGAGGGAGAGGGAGGGAGAGAGGGAGCAGGGTAGAGAGATGGAGAGCAAGTGAGAAAGAGGGAATCACACAGAATGAGAGAAAAAGATAGCAAGCAAACGAGTAGAGGAAAGGTTGAGTCTGCAGAATTAGTATTTTGAGTAAGTCTCTTTGGGGCTGAGGGAATTTGAAAGTACAGGATCTACCTTAAGAACATCTTACTGGAGTGTAAAATCCCAAATCGAAGCGTCACACAAGGCTTCCTGCAATGTCCTTGATATGACTTTGCACTGGGTTGTATGGGTTTGGCTTAGAGCTACAGACTGAGTTTGACAGTGAAGGCATGTTAGTCAAAACAACAGCTGCAGACTTACTGGCAAAAGTAAGCTGTAGTTTAAACAACATCACATTGTGATGATCTTCACTTTTCTAGCTAGGTGAAGTGAAGTAGGCGAAGCTAGGAGAAGTGAAAGTAATCTGGCTTGTTTATTATTGTTTTCAGTAGTGGTATTAAAACAAAACCGTACTAATCGGTGTTCAGAAAACCTTTGAGTGTTTGCAAGTGTCCTGGTGATTCAGTATGCGTTTACAGTAACAAACAAATCGTTAAATTGTTCTAGCTAGTTACATAAAGGGAATTTACGGTGGTCTGAATTGTAAAACAAAATCTGTTGTAAACAGACTGTCAGAGCCGCTGATACCAGGCATCATGGGATTTTGGATGTTCCAATAAACAGCTTGTAAAAAGGAAGGTGCCTGCTTTCACACTGCTCATGATTCTAAAGTCACGGACCATAAAAGATCAGGTCATTTTCCGTTGGGATTATGCACCCTTCGCAGCCTTTTCTGTGCATCCATTGTGTGTGTTTTGTTTTTGTGCCCAGTTTTATGCTGTAGGTATGTCACTATGTACAAAGCCCTCCATGATTGTGCAGTTGGGTGCAGCTCAACCGTACAGCTGCTTCCTTTCCTCATCTCATCTCCTTCAATTCCACCGATCAAATCTTAAAATGGACATTGGCTTCATTCAGATCAGTGTGCAGATCTGATTATGTAGATAAGCATGCTGAGGTGTAACAATGGTCTGTTTGCTAAACGTTATTGGTAGTGCCATCTTGCGTAGGCGTAGGGGCAACAAGGTTTTCAGACCGCTGAGGGAATGTGCCCAAACGTCTTTCTTGGGTATCCTTTGAAGTCAGAGTGTACCAGCTCTCTTCTGACCCGTTTGAATTACATTGTAGTAATTAGGCATCCATTCTTATTAAGAGCAACCTAGTGCAGTGTGTGTATACATGTTCATACTGGGGCTAATTTCCATTCGGGTGCCCCATGGGAACTGAACCCTGTCTTCCCTTTCTCTTCTCTCCTAATCTACTCCCTCTCTCATTGTCTCTCTGCTCTTTTCCATTCATCATCTCTGCTTTGTCTCTGTGTGTCGTCTCTCTCCACCTCAGTCCTAGTCTCTCCACCTCCCCCTATCTCTCGTAGTTTTCCTCTCTAGCTCTCTGTTGCTGCCTCTTATTTTTTCTCCTCACAAATGAGGCCAAAGTCTGGCCGCGAGCAGCGGAGCATCCAGGGCACGACTCAGTCAATCCTCAACACCCCTCTTTCTTTCTTTGTCTCTCCTTCCATTTCTCCATCCTTTGCCTCTCTCCCTCCCTCCTTCACTGATCCAGAGGCCCAATGGAATATCAATTACACATTTGGGCCTTTCTCTCCCCTGTTTCTCTCCCAAAGCCTGAAGATTCCAGTCTTTTTGATCAGAAGGGGCTCTCAAAAAGAGGATTATTTATGAGGATGAGGATGCAGCTCAGAGCTAGTCTGATTTAGTATCCATCTAACCACCTGTGCATATACAATGTAAGACCTAACCACCTGTACATATACAATATGAGACCTAACCACCTGTACATATACAATATGAGACCTAACCACCTGTACATATACAATATGAGACCTAACCACCTGTACATATACAATATGAGACCTAACCACCTGTGCATATACAATGTAAGACCTAACAACCTGTTCCTATACAGTGTGAGACCTAACAACCTTTAAAAATACAGTGTGAGACCTAACCACCTGTACAAATACAGTGTGAGACCTAACCACCTGTACAAATACAGTGTGAGACCTAACCACCTGTACAAATACAGTGTGAGACCTAACCACCTTTAAATATACAGTGTGAGACCTAACCACCTGTACAAATACAGCGTGAGACCTAACCACCTGTAAATGTAGTGTGAGTCTGGCAGTTTAAAGGGAAGTGTTTTGCACTGATTATCAAACTGGAAAACTGGTGTGCTGACCTCCCCTCTTCTAACAGTAGGAGTAGCTTCCAGTTGGCCCATTGCAGTTCTATCCATTCCTCTGCGACTGTTCACCCAGTGCTGCTGTTAATCACATGGTGCCTTCAGTTGACTGTCATGCCAAAAGAAGGGAAAATGCATAAGTCGGGCTGGCAGATGGCATTGGACTAGTAACTGATGGTTTTGAATCCCTCAGCCAACAGTGTAAAAAATATCACCAGTTTTTGTACCCTGCAAGTAATTCTGGATCAGAGCATCTGCTACATGACCAAAATATACATACAGAAGTTGTGGAATGTCTACTCTTTATTAGGGAAGCGGTTTACACAACAGGACACATCAATATTCAAATGCTTTATGAATGCCTACTGGTGTAAGTAACAATGAAATACAGTAGCAAAAGAACAGAAGGCTTTTGTGATTAAGCTGGCTAGCAAACAAGTTCTAATTTCCGTTAATTACCAAACAGCAAATACTGTTTACGCATTAAAAATAACCAATTCGCCCTCACAGTACTTCCATCTGTAGTGTTATAATTTGTGTAGGTAATTTATTTCGTTTGAATGGCCAGTCAGCAAACGCAGTTAGTGCCATTTCTGAAAATACTGTAAACTAACAGGGATTAATCAATAAGCAAATGTAGACAATGAAAATGTGCACACTTTGCTAACGCCATTTAGCCTGCTGGTGCCAATTTACAAGCTAAATCCAGTTTAAAAACATAGATAACAGAACTTCCCAGTTTCTCCACTTCTCTTACACTAAAAGATCATTACATTGAGGTTTGAGCACTTTTCTCAAGGAGTTGATGAGAAGGACCCCCACATGTAGATTTGGTGCCTTTGCATTTGCCTGCTTTTGTTGTTGTCACTTTCGTGGCATTTGGCTGTTAAAGTACTGCATTGTTTATGTTTTACAATCTTATCCAGGGCTGTTTCCAGGAATCCTGGGCCCCCTATAAAATATAAGCGTGGGCCACCCCATTGACATAATCACAATCAGCAGGCCCTGCCAAGCCATGGGCCCCGTGAATCAAACCAGCCTCCCCCCATTTCAGCTACAGCCCAGATCTTATCATATCTTGTGTAAAATGTATTTGCTTGGAGTTACTCTGCATGGTCTTAATTCTTTTTGTTGAGAAAAATGTAAAATTAACAAATAGGACAGACCCACTGAAACGGGGCGAAGCACTAACATCCACAGTTATTCTCCACGCTGAGAACAGAGTAGTGTACACTCTACACTGCACACTTATTAGGCAAGTGAGTGTTCTGATCGTATTAGTATTTCTATGCACATTTTCCAACTCCAAACCATAAAAACTTGAATGCTCATTGGATTGAATCATTTTCAGGTGATATGTATTGGTGTAATGAGGGAGGGTGTGGCAACAGGTGGAGGAGGGGTACTGGTATGGGCTGCTGTCATTAAGGATAGTTTGACCTTTTTTGGGTTGAAGATGGACTGAAACTCAACTCCCAAACCTACTGCCAGTTTCTGGAAGATACTTTCTTCAAGCAGTGGTACAGGAAGAAGTCCTCAGCATTCAAGAAGGCCACGATCTTTGTGCAGGACAGGGTGGTTATATTGGTCACTGAATATTTTTGAAAGGACAATATGTGTTGAGAGATTTTTTAATTAGATGCCTAATAATTCTGCACACCAATTATTGCCTAATAATTCTGCACTCATATGTATTCCCCTGAGAAAGATCAAAACTCACTTTTCCTTTGTTAAACATTCAGGTTTGAAGTTCAATTATATTTTGGATTGACTGAGAGCATTGTGTTTGTTCAACAATGAAATAAATCTTGAGGAATACGATTTGCCTAATAACTGTGCACGCAGTACATGGGCAAAGATAGAGTCAGAAAGAGAGAACGAGAGAGACAGAGTGACTACAGTACAGTCTAAAATGAGACTCAGTGGGGTTTGATACAACCTCACTTGTCCTTGGGCCCATTCTGCTTCTAGAATGTGTTTAGCACAAACTGCATGTACTGAGAATAAATTCACAATTTAAAATAAAATGTAACATTCCACATTATCCTGAGCAGCTTCCAGGAGTGCTTAGGGTTAGGTGCCTTGCTCAAGGGAACATCACTAGACGATCCATCCACTGCTATGTATTCACCCAATCATGGGTTCAGCCATGGGCTCTTCAAGCTTGTCATCTCGGAATAGTCTTGTTGTCCCTTAGACAGAATGTATGTGAGGTTAATGGTGACTTGCTCTACACAGTGAGTTTCTGCATGAGGAAAAGGAAGGCATGGGGCAGTCACTAAGGATCGAGGTTTATTTGTTTATCTGGATCTCCATTAGTTCCTGCCGAAGGAGCAGCAAGTGTTCCTGTGATCCACAGGAAACAATAAACATAACAAATACAACACACTGATACATTGAAGGGACAGGAGTGTGTGTTATATTGTCTGTTTAGGATTGATGTGATTTTTGCTAACGCAGAAATGCTTACTTGTCCAGAGGTTTGTGTTTTTCAGGGGTATATTCATGAATATTATGATAGGTTATGTACTCCTGCTTCACATTGCCTAAAAGACAATATCCATTAGAAAATGCAGTAGATTATCCAGTAAAGTTACATTTGTCCGAAACTAGTCTAATGTCTTCAAGGACTAAGACACACAAACCATACATCCCTTCTCAAAGACTCGTCTCCCAAAAGCATACATGACAATTCCCCCTAAAATCCCCCAAGTGCCTTTCAACTATTCTGATGTGCTCTTACTTAATTATCTTTACCCACCTGTTGTTTCTCGTTGAACTTTTATCCCCGTCAGTCTGCAGATGGTGCATGGAAACAACAGTGCATCGCTTAAAAATACACTGACTACATTATCTTTCATTGACTTGCCTATAAGACTGTAGCTTCTGCTGAAGGAAGCCTCTGTGGTTGGGAATTTATAAAAGAGGATTATTCCATGAATTAGCTGTGTTTTTTTTTTTTTAAATGAGCGGGAAAGGGGATTTAGTGGTGGTCTAATAGCTGGATGTGTGGGGATAGATAGGGGACATTGTAGAAGGATGTCTTAGTTTGAGAAATGTCCCAAGCTCCTTTAGCTCTCTGAAGGATTAGACAAACAGAAATTCCCACCCATGATGCTTTCTGAGTGAATAACTTAAAAAAAAAAAAGAAATTAGCTGGGAAGGCTTGTACAGATGTTACAAAAATGTGGTTAATTGATTGCTTGATTACTTTGGCAGTTCAGTTGCATAAACACTTTTCCCTGCAACTAAATCTCTTCATCCTGTCTCTCCATTCAGCTCTGTTCACTGAGGTTCCACATGACATCACAACCCAGAGTGGTCAGGACGTGGAGATGGCCTGTTCATTCCGGGGGGCGGGCCCTTCCTACTCCCTGGAGATCCAATGGTGGTACATGAAGAACCACAAAGACTGGCCAGAAAAACCCGCCTGGACCACCAATCAGGTAAGTCACTGAAATGACCGTTGTGCTTGGAAGACAGGTGTTTAAAAGGGAGTATGTCATTAGCCGCAGGGTGTTTAGCGTGACACCTGTGTTTGTGAGTCATTAAATCCAAGCTAGAGCTCTGTGGTTCGGTTTGACCTGGTAGCAGTGTTTGTATCAGCAATTGATGAGCTCAATGAAGCAAAGTTGATCTACCCAGATGGATGCCTGTCAAAACATGTACAGAGCCCAGTTCTAATATGCGATCCGCCTTCCACTCTAGACCTCCTAATGTCCATGCGTTCTTCTCCTGGATGATGTGCTTGGTTTTGAAAAGAGGAAGGATTTACCTGATTATCATTACCATGCAAAAAAAAAAAACTAATTAAGCCCACACAGACTCTGTTAGCATACTATTAAAACACAAAGAAATAAAATATATGACTGTGGACAGGACCGAATCGATTGAATTCACCTTAGCCTACAATGCAGCGGGGCAGAGGAATACATTAACAACAGCCCTTGGCACTGGAAGGAATAGTTAATTGCTGATTAGCATTTTGCCGCGGCTGTGGGAGCAGGCTGAATTCTCTACGCCGGGAAACCCGAGGCCCCTGTTGAGGAACTAGACACCATTATTGCCGTAATAGGAAGAAATAGATTTTCCAAATATCAGTTCAATGCATAATGCATACATGTATGTCCCAGAGAAATGCCATTCCTGCCTCAACATACCCAGAGAAATGCCATTCCTTCCTCAACATACCCAGAGAAATACCATTCCTTCCTCATCATACCCAGATAAATAACATTCCTTCATCAACATAACCAGAGAAATAACATTCCTTCCTCAACATACCCAGAGAAATGCCATTCCTTCCTCAACATACCCAGAGAAATAACATTCCTTCCTCATCATACCCAGAGAAATGCCATTCCTTCCTCAACATACCCAGAGAAATGCCATTCCTTCCTCAACATACCCAGAGAAATAACATTCCTTCCTCATCATACCCAGAGAAATGCCATTATTCCTCAACATACCCAGATAGCTCCTTAACTCGACACCAAACAGTTGCTAGAAGACCAAGGTAATAGGCTACCCAGTGTGGACATTAACTCGTTTATTTGGCTGCAGTGCTGAAAGTTTTGAAATTTCAGATGTGTGAACGCAAAAATGTCCAGCCTATATCACATTCCACTGGGCCTGGTGTTGGACAGTCACAAATACCCATTGGTTGATGATCAGACGTTGATGTTGTGAATGTCCGTCGACGTACATTGTTTCAGGTCACACTGGATGTTTATTCACATTGATAATACAGCTCAAGGCACATGTCAAGGTCATTGCTGCGATACGTCTGATGTCTTTCCATCAATTCCTTCCAGGTGGTGACGATGGAAGAGATGTCTAAGGACGCCACCAAAATCAGCGTGAGTACTCCCTGTGTGTAACACTGAACTGTAAACTTAAACACCATTATCTCAGTGTCAGCTTAATTAATTGTTGTTGCCTAGGAATTTAATTAATGTGCTAATGACTCACAAACACAATTCCTTCTGCAAAAGGTCGTGAAAGTCGCCGGGAGCAACATCTCCCACAAGCTCCGCCTCTCCAGCGTCAAGCGGTCAGACGAGGGCACGTACGAGTGCCGCGTCATCGACTTCAGTGGAAGCGTGGCGCAGCACCACCGGGTCCGGGCGTACCTCCAGGTGGAGGCCGAGCAAAGCCCGGGCCGTGGGTCAGGGGACCCCCAGGCCCAGGAGCCCCGACATGGGGGACAGGGAAGCCAGGCACACCCCCACCAAACAGAGGCCCGGGAACTGAAGAGGCGCTCCACTGACGATAGCACCACGGACTGCTCAGAGAGCTGTGTGCTCTAGAGTCCTTAGTCTGCTGACATGGGTCCAGACAGGAAAAAAAGGAGTGCATGTTCCCGGTTATCTTTGATTGGCCGATCATCCGATTGTTTTAACACATGAAGAGAAAAAAACTGGACTCTTCGCGCTTCATTTCTTATTCTGTTTTTTTGGTTGTTGGTTTGTCTGATGTTTGTTTCTGCTTGTTTGGAGTCTAATTGTTTGAGACTGGTGTGTTCTGTTGGTTTTCAATGTGGTTGTTTCTCATTGCTTTTGCTTTTTCCACACTTACTGACTCTGGGGCTGAAATGGTTGAACTAAAGCGTTGTTGCGTGGAGACAATGAAGGTTAGGCTTGCGTCTCCTTTTTTTGATATGCACTGTTAAGATATTAATGGAATGGGACAAAGCATATACAGTAGTCGGAGCCCATCCAAGTATTTCCCTATCTATAGTTATGACATGAAAGAGACATGGAAAGAAAATTATTCAGAAGTATGTAGAGAGAGATTTTTGTCTCAATGACAATTTAAAATGCCTAGTTTCTCCATTGTGTTTTGTGGTAATGTTTGCCAACAATGCTGCAGTATTTACAAATAAATCATACTTTTTAACTCATCAAGCTCTTTTGAAAGAACTTGGAAAGGGGTTTGCACTTAGTTTTTGATTTGATGTTTTCTAAGAGAAATCTGTATGAATATAGTGTGACTTTCTAAACCAGATCTAAAATGTTCACCATAAACCCAAACATACATGTATGCCTTCACCACTTTGAATAAACTGTATGTTGTCTTCACACTATAAACACATACACACACACACAATAAAAAATGTAATACTTGATTCAACGTAAAAGACAACTAGCTGCAATTGTGTGGTGTTTGCACAACAACGCGTGAAGTTTTTGTTGAGCAAACACTTATTGAAGCTTACATGGTTGCCTTGCATTTGTACTTTGGATCGAGTTTCTTTCTTTTTTTGACAGTTCAGAACAAAATGTATTTAGTGCTAAGTAACCAAATGAATCATATGACATATATTGAGCTGGTTTCATGGACCCAGATTAAGCCTGTTCTAGAGTAAAATCCCTGTTGAGAATGACTTATTCTCTGACTAGACTCAATTGGTGTCAGAGAAACCTGCCCAGTTGTTAATCCTTGCTTTTCTTGTCTTTGTATTCCTAAGTGGCGTCGGGCTATTTGGTGTAATGATCTCATCGGTAGAGTAAAAATAACAGAAAACTTGGGGTTTTATTTACTGATCATATTTCTCCTCATGACTGTGTTTGTTTTGAATCTAAGTGCTGCTGTTTGTATATCTATTCTGTTAAATACAGTCATTTGATGGGAAGCCTTTTGTCTTAAGAATTTTTATTTCATTGTTTTTTGTCAAGTTTTATGACGTTTCTGCAAACTACTGTGTTAATTTACAGAAATCTAAATACATTTAAAATTCATGGTTGATAACTGTTATCCATCTGAGTAGCTGGAGGATGGTTTACATAATTGTTAATCTCAAAAGATGGAGGGTGGTTTAAACAGTTCTTAATCTGAATAGGCACTGTGTGGTTTAAACAGTTCTTAATCTGAATAGGCACTGTGTGGTTTAAACCGTTCTTAATCTGAATAGGCACTGTGTGGTTTAAACAGTTCTTAATCTGAATAGGCACTGTGTGGTTTAAACAGTTCTTAATCTGAATAGGCACTGTGTGGTTTAAACAGTTCTTAATCTGAATAGGCACTGTGTGGTTTAAACAGTTCTTAATCTCAATAGGCACTGTGTGGTTTAAACAGTTCTTAATCTGAATAGGCACTGTGTGGTTTAAACAGTTCTTAATCTGAATAGGCACTGTGTGGTTTAAACAGTTCTTAATCTGAATAGGCACTGTGTGGTTTAAACAGTTCTTAATCTCAATAGGCACTGTGTGGTTTAAACAGTTCTTAATCTCAATAGGCACTGTGTGGTTTAAACAGTTCTTAATCTGAATAGGCACTGTGTGGTTTAAACAGTTCTTAATCTCAATAGGTGAAGTGCGGTTTGAACAAATCTCAATCTCTAACGATGTCGGCAGGCAGAGGGTAATGTTTGGAATTTGCGCAGGGGAAGGACCTTAACAAGACAGCAAGGCCATGAATGCTTCTTTTCTTCTACTGTACATCTGCTTTGCTCTGTTTGACAATCCACCAGAAAACACATTTTGAATCATCTTTCAGGTTCTGTTGTCATGAATTACAAAGACGTCTTCATTGAAAGTTTTTCTTTATTTTATGACAGATTACACTAAGTACAACGTGTTAGTATTTGCAAAACAAACAGACATTTAAATGTTAACAAATCCCTGAACAACTGCAGGATGGGGTTATTCAGAACTTCATAAAATGAAGTATGAATTTCCATTAGTGTGGATCATTGAATTGTTTACAATTGTAAAGATTTAAAGTTGCATTGGTGTCAAAGGCTTTATTTATTTTCTCTGGATTTCTTTTTTTTTTATGTTGTTATTCTTCATACTTACATTCGGTAGCTGTAACCCTTTGAAGGTTTCCAGTTGGACTCACTTTGATCAACATAGGTTTTATTTAGTGGGTACTCAAGGTGGATAGAAAAAGTACTGGACTTTAAGCTGGATTCATTTGTGGCAGACCCTACTTGAATTGGTAAGGCACATTTGATCATCCTTGCTAAGCATCTCAACATCAGTGTAACATCCGCCTTTTCAAAAGCAGTAATCAAAGATGCTTTTGGTGGAGGGGGAAATCCTCCCGGAGTGAGGCTGATAAGGAAAAGTTTCTTCTTTAGAAGTGCGACTGAAACTGAGGGAGTTGGATAAATAGAATGGAGCAACAAAAGAGAAAGTGAGGACAGATTAGAGCAACGGATTTTGGGACAGAAATGTATGTTTGACCACATAGAAAGCAAACAAGAAGGTGAATGTATTGACAGAATACAACAAGAACTTATAGCCAAATAAAAATAACAAACGGGACATGAGAATGACATTTGATTAAGAGAGTTAAAAATAAAAGCACTATGAATCAAATAGGGCCTTTCTAAACAACTTTTGAAATCTTATAGTTGCTCCTCCAAGTGTTTTTGTGGTATCAGAGTTTTCTTTTCATGTAAAAGTTAAAGCTGCTAACCTTTGGGCTTTCAACATGGTCCCAGAGCATTTTAAAATACGAATACTACTGGAGAAGTCCAACAATCACCTTCACGAGAGAGTTGCTGCTCATATTAGTGAGCAAAAAGATCTCACTTAAGAGGAATGTAAAAATGAGACACAAAATGTACTTCATAAACAACAAAAAATGTTCAGTCTTATTCCCCAGCCTCCAAAGACATGAATGGACAGATTACCAGTTCACTGTATTCAGCAGTTTGTAATCACCACCGTGTCTCACAATGTCCTAAATTAAAACAGAAAAATGACAGAGGGAAAAGCCTCAGTATTTCTTCTTATGGGAGCATGCCAGCCCATTATGATCATTATTTTCTTCATAAACATACAGTGGATATAAAAAGTCTGCACGCCATTTAAAATGGCAGGTTTTTGTGATGTAAAAAAAATTGACAAAGATCAATCATGTCAGAACTTTTTCCACTTTTAATGTGACCTATAATGTGAACGATTCAATTGAATGAAAAATAATCCTGGTTGCATAAGTGTGCACACAGTCTTATAACTGGGGATGTGGCTGTGTTCAGAATTAACCAATCACATTCAAACTCATGTTAAATAGATGTCATTACACACCTGCCATCATTTAAAGGGACTCTGATTAATCACAAATAAAGTTCAGCTGTTCTAGTAGGATTTTCCGGACATTTTCTTAGTTGCATCTCAGAGCAAAACCATGGTCCACAGAGAGCTTCCAAAGCATCAGAGGGATCTCATTGTTGAAAGATATCAGTCAGGAGAAGGGTACAAAAGAAATTCCAAAGCATTAGATATACCATGGAACACAGTGAAGACTGTCATCATCAAGAGGAGAAAATAGGGCACAACAGAGACATTACCAAGAACTGGACCTCCAAAATTGATGAAAAGATGAGGAGAAAACTGGTCAGGGAGGCTTCCAAGAGGCCTACAGCAACATTAAAGGAACTGCAGGAATTTCTGGCAAGTACTGGCTGTGTGTTACATGTGACAAAAATATCTAGTATTCTTCATATGTATGGGCTATGGGGTAGGATGGCAAGACGGAAGCCTTTTCTTACAAAGAAAAACATCCAAGCCTGGCTGATATTTGCAATAACAAACATCAAATCTCCCAAAAGCACGTGGGAAAATGTGTTATGGTCTGATGAAACCAAGGTTTAACTTTTTGGCCATAATTCCAAAAGGTATGTTTGGAGCAAAAACAACCCTGCACATCACCCAAAGAACACCATTCCCACAGTGAAGCATGGTGGTGGCAGCATCATGCTTTGGGGCTGTTTATCTTCAGCTGTTCAGTTTGTTTTTCAATTGAATTGTTCACATTATAGGTCACATTAAAAGTGGAAAAGGTTCTGACATGATTTATCTTCTTTTACATCACAAAAACCTGGCATTTTAACAGATCCACTGTATTTGGGTATAAAAGACAGTGTCAAATTTGTAGTTTGAAGTTAGGAGAACATTCATGTTTGGAGAACATGAACTATGGAAGAATCATTTCTTGGACTCATGCAAATAAAGAAGCTTACCCTTGAATTCTGTTTTTATGATTCAATTAATGAATGACCGCTTAAGACTTCCCAAATACTGATACTAACTTTAAAAGAAAAATCTTAATCAGAATGCACATCAATTAGAATTTGGCAATAAGAGTTTTTCAGCGGTGGCAATAATTGTGGCATTTATGTTTTCAAATACATTTATTTGTTCATGCAGATTTTAGCAAGTTTCACTCAATTCAAAGTCAGATTCATTTGATATTTTGAGTGTAAGGTCAAGTTGAACAATTACATTTTTTGACAGGCTATTTTGTTGATATTGTCCAAGGGTGTCAATAACTCTGGACACTAGTGTGTAAGTGGTGTAATCAACTGATTCAGAGCATCCTGATCTGTGAGCCAGTAGTGCATATTTCACTCGCTGAAAAATCTTTGATTAAAAAAATACACACATGCATGATTAAAAAACATAAACACACATGCTGATATGTATGGACTGAATGTCTCTGACATTCATATCCGGTCCCCACTCTCCAGGCTATCGTATTCAGTGAGTAGAAGTGTCAGGGAATTCATGCTCATTCTGCCTGACATTGAAATATTATAAGTTTGCAATATTAAGTTGTTTTTGCAAATCTGCAGACCACAATTTGCATAAGAAATTTGAAGGGGAGATGAATTAATTGACTATGGTTAACTTTACTTACAACAAAAGCCTCTGATTTATTTCGCCAGCTATGGGGATAGCAGGGATCCAAGAATGGTGGGTTGTAAACAATTTAGTATTCTCCCATGTTAAGTTTGCTGGCTGGGAGTTAGAAATTAGCTTTGCAGGGCAGATGAAAAGAAGTGTCACACTATACAGTAGAGCCGCTGGGGACTGTAAAATCTGAAAAATTACCGGTAGATGTGCTTTTCTTCGGTTGTACGTCAAACTGACACTGAAAAAAATACTGCATGTCTGTGTGTGCTCCAGTCCTTTGTAGTTTGTATTTGGGAGCCTCTGTTAACGAAAGCCTTTGTTATTTTTTTTGGTACTTTGGTACCACAGTGCTGCAGTTCTATTTTTTATTTCCAGGCCAACCTAGTAGAGCATGACATTAATGTTGGCCTCTCTGCACTATTCAAAAAGAACAGATATGAAGTGAATCCTGAAAAGAGATAGAGACTGTCAGATTTCCTGTCAGAATTGGGTCTCCGGCTAATCATTTTTTCACTAATTGTTAAATAAGATCAGATCAGAAGAAAAAAATAATTATAGCTTTATCTGCTATTTGTAAATACAGTCTGGGAGACAATAGGTCCCTCAAACTCATCTCTGGCCCTCTAAGACGGTTCCACTGTGTTTTTTCAATTCAACCCTATATTCAGTGACATTACCGATGCGGTAGAACAGAAAACCAGCAGGCTCTGGACCTTGTAGGGCCGTGTTTCTCAAACCTGCTCCTGGGCGCCCCCCTGCCCTGCATGTTTTAGATCTCTGCCTGCCCTGTCACACCTGATTCAAATGATCAGCTCATTATCAAGTCCATCATGAGATACATGCGGTATGTTAAGGGAGGGAGAGATCTAAAACATGCAGGTCATGGAGGGGGCGTCCAAGAGCAGGGTTGAGAAACACTGTTTAGGGTAAGATATGAATAACCCTGCAATAGGTCAATGGATAGAGTGTTCTACTGCCACACAGAGTTCTAACTATGAACTACAACTACCAGTGCTCCTGCGTAGTCACTCTTCCTTGTTTAAACAGTAGAGGTCCCTGTTAAACCTTCTATCACCTTTTGACTGAATGGACTATAAAAACCCTCAACACCCTAACGCGTACATTTTTAGACTACCTATCCCTGTAAATATTTGATGGCTCTTGGGCAGTTTTCACTGGACTGATGTCACATTCAGAGACGGCATCAAACCATTATTTAACAAGGCGAGTTGATTGAAAACAAATTCGTATTTACAGCAACAACCTGGGGGAGCGTGTTCACACAATAGTTGTAATTAGGCAAGGAAGATTTTCTTCAGATGTTGGGATGTTCCAGTGAATCTAGTCGATTTTGGTCCTCTGAAGCGTGTCTCAAAATATGCATCAGGAAAGACTGAATGAAATCTCAGCCCAGTGTTCAATGCACAGACAGGATGCAAAGATGCAAAGTTTTCAGTATTACATTACGCCAAATTTATAAAAACACAGGAATGTGGTAAATAACAGCTGTGAAGTAAAAAAGAAAAACGGTTCTGTAAAACCACAAAAGCTGGAGCTTTTGTAGTTCTTGGGCTGGAGATAGGGGATAACACACAAATATTGACACTAACATTAATCTTCACAAAATACTGTCAGTATTTGCTGTCAGCACTGCCGTGTCGGGACAGGCTTGCTGGCTGTCCCGGTTAATTTATGCTTCACTGCTTCACTGACCGTAACACCAAAGTGAATTAAAAAGGAACTGGCAGAGAGAGAGAGAAGTAGAGGGAGAGGTGGGAAAGGGAAGAGCATATTCATTACCGGAGAAAGTGTGTAACTGTTCCCGGTGAAGACATTACTACAGTACGTTATCTATGAAAACCACTATTCTGCACTCTAGCCTCTGGGTGTGTGTCTTAAAACTCCCACACTTCACCCACAAAGAAAAGAGAATGACACATTACAGACGGCCTGCCCACCCGTTCCTGGAGATCTACTGTCTCTTCAATCCCATTTGTGACAAACCCTGTTAGGCTAGTAGATCTCCAAGAGCAGGGTTGGGCAGCCCTGAATTACAGCACACCTACTGCAATGTCCAACGAGTGTGTCCACATGTTGGTGGGATGATACAAAATGCTCTACCTCAGGCAGTGTTTTGTGTGCATTTCGAGTGAGGGAAATATGTTTAAAAAGGTGTTTTAAGAACAATACGATCATACAAAATGTACAAAACAGTTTGTTTTTCATATTGCTTTGTAGAGGGGAGACTTGACTATGTGGAATATGAGTAGGGGGGGGGTAATTTGTGATGCTCGATATTTCATCTGTATTTTGCCAATGAACCGGCTTTCGAACAGGTTGGTTTTTCACTCTAACCGTTTGGTCACGGTGATAGCAGGATCCAGACTGGATTCTGGTCATGCAAATAGACGAACGGCTTAATAGGCTGAAGTGGTGTGGCTAGCACAAAGAAAAGAGGACCAATGGGTAATAGAAGGAGATTGCCTAATCTGGGCCCACCGGCGTTTCATTTGGACGTGAGGGTGTTTTACCAGTGTGGTTTTATTTCACTCTCTCTTGGTGGTTGAACATGCACCAGAAAATGGAGGTAAACCACTTAGCAGAAGTCAGCCACAGATAGTGTACATCCAGATGTCCTGGTTAAATTAGTCATTAAACCTGATTTCCCCGCTGGATGTGATTTAGGCCTACTTTCTCCGTTTGCATGGTGGTAAAAGTGATGGATTACTGGCTACTCTGAGGTCCAACCTGCCTCCAATAACCAAGCTTCATAATATTATTTTATAATCTTCTGGCAAATGAGGTCGACTTTAGTGGGAATGCAAAAACTCCCATATTCATTTTCTTGGCAAGTTTGAAGTAGGAAGACAGTGTACAGTGAACACCAGGTTTACATTACCAAGCCTTCCCCAAAAAACACACATTCCTGGTTGGACAAGCTGGTTTGCTGACAGGTAGAGCTAAGATAACACCTCTCACTCGCTTAATCTCACAAAAGTGTCAGAATTCCTCTTGGAGCTGTGTGGTGGAATAGAAACAAGGGGATATTGTGTTTGGGTTTGTGTGTTGCCACAGTTACACCACAACCAGAAACCCAAAATTAGATGCTATTAAAGAAGCTGTTACCTCATAGTGCAAATATTTCTTAACGCATTATTATCCAGCGGAAGAATGATGTATCTGTGGATTATTCAATGTGAAAGGATTAGTTAATAAAATGCTTTGTTCATTAAATGTTCATCTGATAAAAGAAGACCGATCTCATTTTGTTACAGGCTTTATAGTCTTGGAGCTGGTGTAACTTTTCTAAAACTGTGTTTATTGAAAAGGTATACAATGTATATATTTTATAGTGCTTTTGATGAAACTGCTATCATTAAAATATATTTGATTATACTACAAACTTTTATAATGTGATTCATTTCAATTGATATAAATACATTAACAGTGCCAATAGAAAGTCTACACAGCCGGTAACTTATTTTTTTGTGTTAGTACATTTGCATTTCAATAATAATTGTTTCTACTTATCTGCACCATATACCTCTCTTTAGATTTTTAAAATGTATATTCAAAAACAAAACAGAAGTATCATAATTGGGTATGTTTTCACCTTCCTTGGAAAACCAGGAATTAGCTCAGGTCTAAGCACATGCAGAATCCCACTCCAAGTTAATCATTTGAGTACAATTTTATTGATTCACATATCAGGATCAATTCAGCAGTTCCTTCTGTTCCCTCTGTTGGACAGTGGAATCCAAAGCAAATGCTAAATCATGAGTTTCAAAAAAACTTAAGGACCAAAGTGATGGAAAAACACAGATCTGGGTATAGGGTTTAAACTATGCCTTGAGTATCACCTTGAGCAGAATAAAAATGATTATTAAAACATGGAATGTGTATGCCATCAGAAAACATCCATATTGTAAAGCCTGGTGGTGGCAACATCATGTTATGGGGTTCTTTCTCATCAGGGGATGTATTGTAATCTTCTGTAACTGGAAAATGAACAAAGCAATATACAGAAAACTCCTGAGAAGAAACTGCAGCTCTCTGTGATTAAGCTGAAGCTGGGATGATAGTTTACTTAATCTTTCAACATGACAATAACACAAAGCCCCCACATCCATGCAGTAGAGGAAATAACAAGGTTAATGTCCTTTATTGTCCCAGACCGAATACCAGATTAAACCCAATCACCTTGAAGACTGCTGGGCATAGATGCTCCCAAAGGAACTTGAATGGGGTTGAAGTGCATTGTAAAGAATAGTCAAATATAGCCAAATCTAAGTGTGATGGAGGTTAATAGAGACCTATCACAACAGACTCGGTGCTAAAGGTGGAATTTTATTCATGATACCTCAGATTGGTGTTTCTTAAAATGTCATTTCTAAATAAAAAGGAAAAGCATTATATCAATAAAAGGACCCCAATGAAAGGACCTCCAAAGTTTGCACATGACCACTTGGATGTTACCAGACGGTGATCATACAACGTAGTGTGAGGATGTGAACCAGCTGGTGGCCCGGTGCCATCAACATAACCTGGAACCAAGCGCAGACAATCCCATGTCCCCCATGACAGCGCACGCTCAGCTTTCAGTTCAGACAAATCATTTGAATTCCCTGGGGTCATAATCTCCCACAGCCTCTAGTTGGAGGACAACATCAAAGTCACCAGTGTACATCTCCTGTGGCAGCTGAGTGAACAAAATCTCCCAAACAGCCGTGATCAGGATTTATGCATCGATCGTTGGAGTCCTTTGTCACTGTCTGGTTTAGTTCTATAAAATGCCCAACACAAGGGTAAACTGAACGGCGGCTGCACTCCATCGAGGTCTTTTATGACTCCGCGGCCAGTAACCGTGCAGGCTGGATGACTGCCGATCCCAGCCATTACGGTTTACACACTGTTCCATTCTCCTCCGGCAGGCGGAGGGCAGGTGGAGGTCAGTGCAGCCCAAAAGGCTCTCCTGCCTAAACATTTCTCCTCCCCGGTGGGCCCTCATGTTTCCCACTGAGACTAGTAAGACCACATCAAGCCACTTTACTTAAATGTAAAAACACATCGTCATTGTCAATATATGGACGGCACCATTCAGACAGAAAACACCACGTTTTGGTTTAACCATTTACCGGGGACACGCACAACAATCCTTCATACGTCTCGGCGTTGGGTTCTGCTCCTCTGGGGTTACTCACTGCAATCACATGACCATGATGAAGATACTAATAACGATATCAACACCATAACATCATTAATATCAATTATCCCCATAGACAACAAGCAAGGTACGCAGTACTGATCCCCCCATGAAAAGAACACAGAACCAAACAGTTGGAGGCAGGGGGGGCAGGTGGGTAGGTCCCCGCATGCTGGTAGACTGGCACTGATCAGACTGGGTGAGTGACCTGGTGATTAAGTAGATTACATAGTCAAATCTGATCTTATTTTAGCAGAGATCCCTGGCGTCGGCGTCAGCTGAGCAGCGACTACTCAGGTTTCTTGTCAGAGCTGGCAATGGTTGTTTTTCTGTAGATGTACCAAGCAATTCAATGGGATTCTGATTTAACATCCCGTTGGCTATTTCCTATATTATTAAGCATAATAAAAAAAGAAATACAGAATTAACCTTGCCTTTCTTAGATTTTTCTTAAATACTTGGTTTGCTCGGCAATAAAAACGCCTGAAATTTATTTTATATATATAAGAAAATATATATAAATAAAAAGAAAAACATGTGATGCAGTTTTAAGGCAATGCGTGAAATTTATTTTCTTCCAATAAATGACAGCAGTTATAAAAAATAAAAAATCAACAGACGTAGTTGAAGTATACTGAAACACACATATTTGCAGAGGCTTTGTTTAAAGGAGTGCATGTTCACGAGCGGGTCCACTATTTCCCGATAATGACGTTCCTGTAGCCCTTGACGTGACACAGCTTGTTGCTGTCAAAGTCAACCACCAGTTTCCTCAGACCTGAGCGGGTGGGCGTGAAGTAGATTTTGACCTTGGCGTCCTGCCCGGGTTCCACCGCCGAATCGAGTCTAAGGAGGACAAATATTTAGAACTTACTCGGTCGACATGTGATGGTAGACTATCAGGATACACTCTACACATGAATGTTTAGACAGCAGGTAATGTTTCATGAGTTCTGAGATGAATACCACGGCTATCTACGGACACTTGTATAACATACTGTACGGATGCAGGTTCCAGCTGCAACCAGCTGCAACCAGCTGCAACTGGTCATGTAAAGGATACATTTTGCATTGGGCAAATAAAATCTGACGTTTCTAAGTGAAATAACCAACTTTTGAAGCCTTTTAAAAAAAGAAATGCCATCAAAAACAGGGTGATGAAATTAGGACAACGCATCAGAATGTGATCCAGGCACTGTGAAATAGCATTCATGTAACAAAAGTATTTTTGACATTTAGTGACTAATGTAATTAACCTCTCAGTGGCCAGCTTATTAGGTACATCCATGTAGTTCCAGGTCAGACCCATTTGCCGCCTGAACCTCAAGTCTTCATGACATGGATAAACGGCAACCATGTCCAACGATGTTGGTCCTTCCCAATATGATGGCGTGGTCGCTGCTGATTGGAAGACGGTACGTTTGTGCTAATCACCATCTCATCCCAGACGTGCACTTTTGGATTCCGGGGTCCACTTTCCCAGATGTGGTTCCGCACACCACTGTTGTATACGCCTCCATTTATGGCCTGCCAGTCAGCTTGCACGATTCTTCCCGTCTTAATTTAACCCTGGACAGTTGAGAAGCCCAGGAGGGTGATGGCTGAGAAGCCCAAGAGGATGACGGCTGAGAAGCCCAAGAGGATGACGGCTGTGAAGCCCAGGAGGGTGACGGCTGAGAAGCCCAGGAGGGTGACGGCTGAGAAGCCCAGGAGGGTGACTGTTGAGACGCCCAGGAGGGTGACGGCTGAGAAGCCCAGGAGGGTGACGGCTGAGAAGCCCAGGAGGGTGACGGCTGAGAAGCCCAGGAGGGTGACTGCTGAGAAGCCCAGGTGGGTGACGGCTGAGAAGCCCAGGTGGGTGACGGCTGAGAAGCCCAGGTGGGTGACGGCTGAGAAGCCCAGGAGGGTGACAGCTGAGAACCCCAAGAGGGTGACGGCTGAGAAGCCCAGGAGGGTGACTGAAGGCTTTGATGCCTGTCTGCCTGCTTCTGCAGACGTGACTGAGTGTAGAAGCAGGTTTTTTTTTGGTGAACTGTCCGGTATATCTAATAAACAGGCCAATCTGTGTATGTGGTTGAGGTATGAGTGTTTATGGACTTACCTCCAAAACAATTTCTTTCCCACTTCTCAGCAGATAGCAACAAACGTGTCCCAGTACACAACAACAGAACCCTGGTTGTAGGCTTAACGACCCATGAACTTGATCTGTCAGCATTCCTGTTGGGAGCTAAATGCCACACTGTCATGGCTGCCTCCTACCTCTCAGTGATGATTTTGCCGTCAGTGAGATTGGATCCTTCCACGGTGAAGCAGCAGTCCAGCAGTGGTACCGAGAGTGGGTTCTGTAGGGTAATCTCAGCTGCCAGTTTACGGCGCTCCTTGGGTTCCCCAAGGATCTATAGATCAAGGAACATCGGTTAACAATTTGATATGTTTGTATTTCATCAGCTAGGCAATGACTGAGGAAGCTCTCTATTATCTCAGAAAATCACACTTGAGGTGTGCAGTACTCATTGGAATGGTTGTGTCAAATGGGTTTTGCGACCTCCGCCCTAGCATAAATATTTTCAAGCCGCTTGGTTATCTAGGATCTCACGGTAATCACAAGCATTTTGGTAGTGATTAGTGGCCATACCCTGACTCTGATCTCAGGGTTCACCAGTACGATGTTCCTGACAGCGAGGTAGGCCTCTTGGGTACTGTAGTCTACAAGAAGGGCCGCCAGCCGGATCAGGTTGTCCTCAGTTAGGTGACTTGCATAGTTGGAGAAGTTCATCCTCAGAGCTATCCGCTTTTCTGGAGTGAGACAAAGAAGGAAAAGTCGCTAAACAAAACGTGTCAAGTATTTCCCCAGAGGTTGATACAACCGGACACATGACTTCAAAACCCACACTGACACATTCATGATCAGCAATAGCATCATGTATACAAACACCATTCCTTTCTATAAAACCAACTAACCTTGTCCAGGTGCTAACTGTACATTGAGCAGGTCTTTGAACCCACAGTTTCCTCCCAGAATGCCATTGTAGGACACGGCTCTGGAGCCAAACACCAGACGGCACTTCTTCTCACTACCCGTGTTGTTTGTAACCACGGCGAACACATCAAAGTCACATCCCTTCCTCATCTCAGGAGAAACCTTTACGTTGATGAGCAGGCCAGCATTATCTTGCTGCTGAAGAAGTTTGTTCTGGTGGTTTGCTTTAGTAAATGTCTCTCGTTCCTCTTCAGAACCTAGGTGCACAGGAAACATCATACAGGCTTTCATTTACTGTCTATTAAGTGACCAATTGTGGCACATTCAGGTTGTAATTAGAACCGGTTTATAAAGTAGTAGTGGGTCCCTGTGTGGCTGAGCAAGGCTTTTACTCAGCTACACAGACATGTTACAGAGGTGTGTCATGGTGAGAGGTTACAAAGGTGTGTCCGGGTGACACATTATAGTGGTATGTCATTGTGATACGTTACAGAGATGTGTCATGGTTATACGTTAGAGGTGTGTCCGGGTGACAGGTTACAGTGTTGTGTCATGGTGATATGTTACAGAGGTGTGTCATGGTGATATGTTACGGAGGTGTGTCATGGTGATATGTTACAGAGGTGTGTCATGGTGATATGTTACAGAGGTGTGTCCGGATGACATGCCCACAGTGTTTATGTGGTGTACCAAATGGGTAGGTGTGGAAGCCCCTTTCATCGTTGTGAAGCCCTTACCCTCAGGGTATTTGTACAAGTGTGTGATGTCTTCTCTTTCATCACTGCCAACACTCTTGGTGCTGATCTTCAGGCCCACTTTAGTGGTGGTGATGACCTTCTTTGTGCGTCCGTCTTTGAGCTTCCAAAAGGTGTGCACATCGGCGTTGACCTCGGCGAATATAAACGGCCCGTCATATTTATAGGTGATCTCGCCCTGCTTGATGGCTTTCAGTGGAATAGGGCCACAGCAATAAACTCCTGGAAGAGGATGAAGAGCGAGTGAGCTGAGAATGACATGTCAATATTACCCTCAGACAAATATGAATATTAGCATCTCAGCAATTTTCCCATGAATCAAATTGGGTATGTTGAATTAATACACATGAGCACCCCAAGGCCATCAACTATACTGAGATTGGGGAGTTAATTCCCAAGGCCATCATATATACTGAGGTAGGGGAATTAATTCCCAAGGCCCTCATCTATACTGAGGTAGGGGAGGTCATTCCCAAGGCCATCATTAATACTGAGTTAGGGGAGGTCATTCCCAAGGACCTCATCTATACTGAGGTAGGGGAGGTCATTCCCAAAGCCCTCATCTATACTGAGGTAGGGGAGGTCATTCCCAAGGCCATCATTAATACTAAGTTAGGGGAGGTCATTCCCAAGCCCATCATCTATACTGAGGTAGGGGAGGTCATGCCCAAGGACATCATCTATACTGATGTAGGGGAGGTCATTCCCAAAGACCTCATCTATACTGAGGTAGGGGAGGTCATTCCCAAGGCCATCATATATACTGAGGTAGGGGAGGTCATTCCCAAAGACCTCATCTATACTGAGGTAGGGGAGGTCATTCCCAAGGCCATCATCTATACTGAGGTAGGGGTGGTCATTCCCAAGGCCCTGATCTATACTGAGGTAGGGGATGTCATTCCCAAGGCCATCATTTATACTGAGTTAGGGGAGGTCATTCCCAAGCCCATCCTCTATACTGAGGTAGGGGAGGTAATTCCCAAGGCCATCATCTATACTGAGGTAAGGGAGGTCATTACCAAAGCCATCATCCCTACTGAGGTAGTGGAGGTCATTCCCCAGGCCCTCATGTATACTGAGGAAGGGGAGGTCATTCCTAAGGCCATCATCCATACTGAGGTAGTTGAGGTCATTCCTAAGGCCCTCATCTATACTGAGGTAGGGGAGTTCATTCCCAAGGCTATCCTCTGTACTGAGGAAGGGGACGTCATTCCCATGGCCATCATCTATACAGAGGTAGGGGAGGTCATTCCCAAGGCCATCATCTGTACTGAGGTTGGGGCGGTTATTACCTTACCTTCACTCTTCTCTTGTGGAGTGGGATCCACAGCCTGCCAGCCGTCAAAACCTGTCTGGAGATCAGGTCTGGTCATCCAGTTCTCAATCCAACAGTGGTAGTTCCTGTGAAAAGAGTCAACCATTTTTACCCCTGATCCACTTAAAGATTGCAGCCTGGCAAAGGTGCAGCACACCAGTGACCCAATGGCCAAAGGAGAAGAGACTGACAACCACATCTTATATTATTTAGACTACAACTGCTGGTAGATCAGCGTAGAGGCCCAGTCGCCCATCAGTTGTATGTTGTTCTGAAGTCTCACCATATCATGTCTCTGGAATTTTTCATAAGTTGTCCGTTCTCATCGACGAAGAGCTCTATGATCAGATTACTGTTGCTGTCGTGGGCCGACTGGTAGTTGGTGATCACCCGAGAAGGAATGCCCAGGGCTCGAGACACTGAGAGGTCACAGAAACAACGTACAGTTAGCTGCCACTGCTCATTCGTCGTAAACTGTAATACTGCATGTCTAACGTATGGCATTGTAAAAAACGGCGCTCGTAACTAAATGTGTCTTGTGGTACAAAAAGGAGGACAAACTTTATCTTACACCATACTGTATCACAAACCAGTGTTTAAACGTTAGCAACTTAGTTCCCGTTGATGTCTAACCTGAACAGGCCACCGCAGCAAACACCCAACACTGGCCGTAGCGCACAGGCTCGCAGGCAGTCCTGTCCCAGTTCCGCAGGATCTCCACACTGCCCCTCCAGGACATGGGGCTCACGCCATCAGTATAGTCATTAGTCCACTTGCCTAGCAAGACTCCCTGGTCGTCGTTGCAGTTCACCTGAGGGGACACGGACAACCACGGTAAGGCTCTTCATTTCAAATTCGAGGCCATTTTGCCGTTTACGTCGTGTTTGGAATTGGGCCGAACGAACCGCGGTGATCTCACCATGGCACTGATGACTCTGGACACGTAGATCGGGTTCCTCCGGCCGGAAGCGTCCTTCCCAGGGTTACGCAGGCACTTCGGGTTCATGTCCAGGATTCTCAGACAGGCGTCAAGGATCCCATCCTCAAACTACACCAAACAGCCAAAACCCATGAGGTAAAATCCAGCAACAATTTAATTGCGAAGTGTATTTTCAAATGTGTGAGTAAAGGTAAAATAAAGTTGATGAAAAATAATTGGAGGCTTGCTTCTAGTCTATGCGGTAAATAACCTGTGCAAACCTGTGGTAGAGCCAGAAGCCATTCACACACATAAATAGTGTCTACCAATGAAAAATGGAGCTGCATCAACAACGTAATCTAGGTCTGACTCTGGGATTACCATGAACCGTCAATTATGCACTGATGGAACCAATCCAGAGTGCGAAAAGCAAATAGCCTCAGTTGCATTCACCTGTCAATAACCCATCATAAGCTGAATCAGAATGATCTTCTCACTTAACTTTACCTGTCAGACCACAGATGAGTGTTGGGTGTAATATAAAGCTTCATGATCTCCCCTTTGAAAGTGCATGTTTCAAAAAATAATATTAGAAAGCAAAGCAGTTTGACGGTATTTATCTCCTTCAAACACAATTAAATAACATACCTGTATGTTATCAATAGTGGTTTCAAATTGCTCTGGATAACAATATCAGGTTAATTACTACAATAACAATGTGAACACACGATTAATTCTATTTTATCAGGGTGAGTCAGAGCCAACTTTAAAAGCCAAGCCGTTCTCACTGCCAAATGTTTGGCATTTGTCTCTCCAGAGGAATTTTTAATCAACGAGGAGTCGATAGAGGGCTGTTAGTGTTGGTACCTGGCCAAAGTTCCAAGGTGTAGGGATGGGGTACTGACTGTTCCCCCGAAAGATGATGCCGTCTTGAGCCAAGACATACTCCTCCAATTCCTTCTCCCCCTCCATGTACACCATGTCGCCTGTTGCCGAGAGACACAGTAAATAGTGAAGCGATAAGGTATTCCCCTGAAGAGTTAAGTTATCATCCTGAAGGGATAAGGTATCATCCTACACAAACAATGTCACGCTCCAAAAAATACCACATGGAATAAAGGGGGCCTTGTCAGCTTGAGATAGGGAATCGTTTTTCAACATGCATATAGTTCACCACACGTCTTTTTCTCCCAGGAAATAACTTAATCAGAGGCATCTTTCTCTATAGCATGCTTGGTGAAACAGCCCTCATTCTATCAACGCATTGAAATGAAAAGAGCTTGTGTACAGTATGTATGCAGAGCCCTGTTGGTTTTAAAGGGGGCAGTCCAGAGAAGCAAAGCTATGTCCGCTACAGGACGCCGGACTTGTCGCCTACGTCTTTGCGTTTGTGAATTCGGCTGTGGCATTCCCTCGGCTATAGTTAGCCCCTGCTAGCCTGAGTGGCCTGGACACATGGGAGGGTTTACCCACCTGTGCACCAGGGGTTATAGAGCAGCACAAACTCAAACTGGCCCGCCTGACCCAGGCTGAGGCGCCAGCGTCCGATGGGAGCATCCGGGGGGGAACATATGGACAGGGACACCATGTCCATGTGACTGGTGACGGCGGCGCTCCATTGGGATGTGTCGATTTGGTCGGTCAGACCAAAGGAGGCCCGCGTGCCATATTGGTCTGAGGGCTGGGGACCTAGGGGAGGACACAAAGAAAATGGGTTAAACGTCAAACACTTGATGACCTTCTAAAGAATGTATTTCACTGATGTAGGGGAGGTATTAGTCATGCAGTCACTCTTTTGGAAATCTCTGTCGTGAGATCTGCTTCAATGGATCTCATTGGTCTTAAGTGGGTTTTAATGGACATCAACAGAAGTCTTAGCACAGCGATCAAAAGCACTCGTTTCTGCCACCTATTTGACTACCACTGTCTAGGTTTCATCCATGGCTGCTATCTGAAAAGTGTGTTCTAAGCAGAGAATGTAAGCAGGGATTTCCTGGCCTCATCCCACTCTCGTAATTCCCTCAGGCTGCTCAGGCAAAGGAAAAGATGACTGAGGAATTCAGGTTAAGGAAGTTCAGGCTTTAAAGAGGCAGAATGAGTTCAAATCTTCAACTCTCCTGAATCCATGCAATAAGAAAGCACCCGCAGGAACAACAGACGCGTCTGACGAAAGGGAGCGCGAAAAATCGGATTCAACAATAACGACCATGTTAGACATTGAGTCAGTTACTTGACTTTATTATGAGTACATTAGATCCTTACAAGTCCCAATCTCTAAAAATACACAAGTCACAATGTATGAACACTTTTTGAATACAATGTATACGTTAGATGTTTAGCCCTGACCATAAAAAACACACGGTACTTCAGTTCTACGCCCTTGTAAAATAGTGGAGGATTCCACAGGGTTTATAAACAATGGGCACAAAAGCTTCCCCTCAGCGACCTCTATTAGGAATTGAGGGAAGACAAACTTCTATTGTGCGCAAGGCGCAAGGCGCCAACACAATCAGCTAGTAGCGCCTTTGAACTTAGCAGCAGTTGGATTCTTTCCATGTTGTGTGTGAAAGTTAATATTGCAGCCCGTTAAATACAGTGGAACTATCAGGGTGAAAGCCTTATCTTTTAGCAAACACATTACTTCCTGTGAATATCTCATCTTCCTGTTGGATACTGCAAAAACAGAGTTGGTCCATACATTGGCCGTTCTACCTCTCTTACACAATGTAACTTACATCATAAAAACCATATACATTTCAGGGTTCCCCCTAGATATTTCCAAAGGCTGTGCACAAAACGTCTCAAAAGCTGACACCACTGGCATCAGCTAACTATCAAACCAGACAATGGAATTAGAGCAGGCAAAAACAGTATCCCTTTTCACAACAAGGGTGGACAATTCCCAATGCCTACACAAACACTGCCGTGGTAGCAGTGACATATCCTCAAGGACAAAACATTTGTGAAGTCGTGGCCCCACAGCACAGCTGTTGGGATCATGAGACTGAACCTTGACAGAGGCATACCGACAGTGCCCAGGGCTGTCATCGAGGACAGTTACAAACTGGCTAAAAACTGTCTGGTGTGGGTGGGTTAGGAATGCCGGATAGGGCTGCCTTAACCTTGTCGTGCTCCATCGACTCCTTGTGGTGGGCCTTGTGTCTGCAATCTCACTTGTGTTCTGTCTGGCACTGCACAATGAGATAAGAAGCGGAACTTAAGAGCGCTTGATGCAACGGGAGTTGGTGCAACAGGAGTTGGTGCAACAGAAATTGGTGCAACAGAAGTTGGTGCAATGAGGCGTGGCCATAATCAGGATGAACTACTGGGTCTCCATTCTCCGCTTGAGATCTAAAAATAATCTATCTCCCACCAGCCTTGCCACGAGGAGTCCATGTTAGGTAAACTCATCTCAAGTCCTAACGGGGCTCTTACCGAACAGCTCCAGCAAGCTCCACTTTTATATTGTTATTGAATCAAATATAACCTTTAGATTGCAATGAGTCAACAACCCAGTGATAACAGTACCTGTCTCCGCGGTGAGGTCCAGAGCACTGCTGCCGGGCTGATAGGCGCCAGAGCGGAGGTGTAGGTTGACGGTGAACGGCTGGCCTCGTCTCACAATTAAGCGCTCTGTCCCGTTGAGCTCCGTTCGGTGGTCTGTATTGTTGAACTCACACTCCAGATCCCAGGAGGCAATGTCTAGTGCTGGAAGATGGATGGGAGAGGGGAAATAGTGAGTAGGATGAACCCAGGAACTGAGCAGCAAAACTAAATAATTGTAATTTATTGGGAAAAATGCGTGTCTAGTCTGTAGCCTATGACGTTGGGCTGTCAACGAATAACATATCTACTGAACTTCATGGTTTTCAAAACAAAAAAAGTCCCAAGATTAATCATTCAGCAATGGCTGTAGAGGGGAAAGTGGAGCTCTACCGAAGACAAAGTGAAGGTCTATGGAGGAGAAAGTGGAGCTTTTGGACAGTTCAGAGACATTGGCCAAACTCTACATATATACTGTGCATGGCTCTGCTTGTTATGGCAAACATTAGGTAAATACGAACATTGTGGAAAGGCCACTGCACATTTGTTGCCGGGCATTGTCATCAGCAAACTCTGACAGAAAGCTTGAATTCAATGAATAATATTTCTATTTTGTCTTGAGAGTCAACTTCACTGGTCTTGAGAGAAAAGAGAAACTCTTTCAATTTTTAGCAAATGCGGCTTTTTAAACTATCTTGGTAACAATATTTGCTCGAGTAGCCTACCATCAGTCATCCCAAAGGAACAAACTTTAACCCTTGGAGAAACAAATAAAAAAACAAGAAATAATACTAGACAACTATAATGAGTAGAGTTCTGTCACTCCCCAAGAGCCGAGGAATGCAAGCAAATGCTTTACCACTCCTTCTTTCCAGAGCCCATGTGACTAAGAGCTCAACCTCAAATGTCCTTTTTATGGGAGGAAATAAAGTCATCCTGCTTATAGGAAAACAAATTGCGATGGCAAATGTTACGCCCACATCAAGAAACACAGAATGTTTTGGCTGAATTGGATTAAAGCTTGATATTGTAACTTCTGTGGCTTCTGTTCAACATTAAAGGTGCACCATGAATAAAAATAAAAACTGTCTGTAATTTCAGCAATTAGTTGCGGCTGCACATTTTTTGTATATTTCATCATCCAAACGTGTATTATGTCACCCATTTGATATGTGTGTTTAATTGTTCGTTATTTTGCGATGTGTATGATGATGTGTGTTATGGGTTGAATTTATAACACATTGATTAAAGATAACACAGTGCGACATTAACACTGTGCACTGGATTACTTTGCCACTGACATTTTATTGAGAGTGTGCAACATAATGGTTCTATTTGAAAATATATATGGAGATAATTGGTTAAGACTCTTATTGGTTTTAATGGTGTTAATGTCATTTTTTTTTTTAAACTTAGCATTTATTCGGGGTCAATAGAATACTATATAAGTAAAGAACATTGAACCAAACAAGCTAACAACTCAATTTTGTGTGTTATTCACCAAGTAGTTGAAAGAAATTGGCCTTTAAATGATATAAACTCAAGCCTCTGGATAAACTCTGGAGCATTAACTCATCTTATTGAAGAAAATGGTTGGCATTGAGGCCATTTTAATGAGTCATAGAGAAGCTGGGAGCTTTTGCACACCTGGAGGCAATATAACTATAAAACAGATCAAACAAAGTCAAAATATGGAGGACATTAGGCACACTGCTAGGAGATGGCAAATGTTAATAAATGACGTGTTTTCAACAACAAACGCCAAACCGCCTTTGCTTAACGAATGCACTGATGAAGTGTAGCTATTGCTAATATTTCTTAATTAGCCAATGCCACACTGTGTTATAACGTGCAGTCTGAATTTAATAGTTATTTGTAATTATGGTCTACGTGCGTGTTCTATGGTGATGGAAATCGAAGATAGCACTGGGTAACAGAAAATGGTGTAACTAATAAACAAGAAAGGTTATCATGGCAAGCCTAGTTCTGCCAGACGGCGATTAGAAGGGATGAATGTCATTGCCCAGGCGGGATTCGATCCATGGTTTACCATGTGACAGACAGTGTCTTTAACCAATACGCTATTGGAACCGCGGGGGTTGTCGCACGTAATACGTATGTAGAGATGTCTGTTTACTTCCTGCATTGTCAAACCAATTGGATGAAACTCCATGGTTCTCAAAACTAGTTCATTTACATTAGTTAACAACCAAACCAACAACAGGTATAAATAGGGTCGCCACACTACATTCAACATGTTAAATTAGAAATATACTGTAGATGGCTAGCTAACAGCTACACAGTATCTATAATGAATACAATTACTTGAACCACTCCATGGCAGCTTTGTTTCTATAGAAAAAAAAATCACAGTTGAATAGCTAACCACTACGCAACCACTATGCAACCATTTGCAACCACAGAATTTACAACGTCATCCTACCCATTCGACAACCTATTCAACCATGTCAGCTGACTGAGGAGAGGAAACAAGCTTGCTTCAGCCTACTGCCTAAGGTTCGATGAAACATCCCCTCTCCCAGTCTAGTCTATAGTCTACGAGACCTGTTCGTCCCACAGTTTGGTATCACCTGAGCTAAGGGGATTATGTCTGTTGGAGTACAGTCAACGTGTTTTCGCTCCTTTACAATGGCATTGAACTGTTGTAAATAGTCCTACGCTTTTTCACAGCCGACTGACAACTCAAGCCCAAAAACCATATCTCCCGAGGCTCTAAGACCTTTTCACCAAAGCCATCCGTCTTGGCTCCGGGACCCTTGTTTTGCTTCCAGTCTACCAACCTCATCACGGTCCCGTTAAAGGCCTAGAGAACTGCTGGACCATCATAAACCCCAGGGC
This sequence comes from Esox lucius, assembly GCF_011004845.1. Classification (NCBI taxonomy): domain Eukaryota; kingdom Metazoa; phylum Chordata; class Actinopteri; order Esociformes; family Esocidae; genus Esox; species Esox lucius. The sequence goes on along the minus strand of NC_047585.1, from coordinate 39,538,800 downwards.
CGGCTCTAGCCTTATAGAGGACCTAAAAGAAAGAGTTGGGGGAGGCCCCGACACGAGACAAGTAATATTTGCCTCTTCCCTCTTGACAGCAGAGAGAAAAATGTTAGTTACTTTTCCTGCATTTAAACACGAAATTGGAAGAATTTTGCAATGTGGCAGAAACATTTATGTTGTGCAGTTTTCCAGGTTATTTTAGGTTATACCCATATCTACCCATTTTGCCATTTTTCATACAATTCTACTGAGTTCATCATAGGGCAGAGAGAAAATTTCAGTTTTCCAAACAAAATCCTAGAATTACATACATGTTGGCTTGACTTATACCATTTACAAAAGACATCTGAGGGGGAACAATCAATAGAAATCAAAGGCAGGAGCCCTGTCTGCCAGGTTGGTATTAGTTCAAAAGGAATGCTAAGTTTAGATACCTGGCCAGACAGTGCAGCCATGAGAGCAATAGTCAAGCACTTTGTGCAGAGAGAGACTAGTGGCCAACAAGTGACACCCATTCCCCACTCCCTAAATGTTTAATGAAAACACATTGAACAAAACGGCCCTTGACGGCTCCAACAGTGTGGCGTGCAGCCGGCAGCCCGAGCCTAACACCTCATCCACGCCCACAGCGTCAATGTTTGTCAATGGGTTCTGGTGGACTTCACAAAAAAAGGAAGCATAAGGCGAATGTTCGTGGCACAGATCACAGTTCAGCATTCAACTTCGCTACCTTTTCCGTCAAGCTGTCAACGCGTAATATCCGAACGGAAAATGCAGCGTTCCGTTGTTATTTAATGTATATCTGGTGTAATAAAACTAAGTGACACTGGAGTGTGATCCAGTTTTGAGAGACATTTTCATTGGAGATGAGGATTTGAAATGCATTTTCATGTATTCCAGCTCCTCGATCACTACTAACAGAGAGTGGGATCCTGTGTAAATATCTCTATTTTAGTAGTACAGCTGGATAATCAAACATGTATAACAAACACGTACATTTGCCACCGTTTTATTGTATCAACTTTTCCATATCACACATTTGATAACAGAGGAGATGCAGCTGGTTTCTTCTCATGTTGTATACACCCTTTTGAAAGATATCAAAGGGAGGCTGCAAAACTCAGACCTTTGCCACTTGGCACAGATACTGGTTGCTTCTACAGCTGTGGTCATTTGCTATTAAAGGCCCAAACTCCCCGAAGACCCATTAACAACAATTACTCGGTCAAGGGTGTAGCCAAACATTTTTCCGATTCTTTGAAACTATTGCGTCTATTAATATTTAAGCTTGTGATTAAGCTAACTATACAATATATCAGCAACGGTGTGACAGAATAATCAAAAGGGGCTTTCATATTTATCACAATGGTATATAAGTTATTAATGATAATAACTTATATCAGGAGTAGGCAAAATTAAAAGCAAATTTCGTGGTTATTGCAGCAGCCTGGAAAAATACGTTTTAACACTAAAATAACATTTTACACCCTGTAAAAGTTTTGCTTGATAAACTGTCCGTTTTTCACGAGGGTGGAACAAGTATCACTTTCCCATTCTTTTATTCTAAAGGAAGCATTTATTTACTAGACTATCCTTATAAGGCAATAATGCAGTAGTCTAAATGCTTCAAATGTTTTGATAAGAGCAAATATGGCTCAGCCTCGCAAGGAATGATTTATTTTTGGAAGCAGGACATAAGATATTTCAGTACATTGCTTTTGAACGACTCAGAACATCGCAAGTCCACTGTACACATAATGCGCGTTTTGTTGTTGATTTGCCCCATAAAATGCAGTGTTACTTTTTCTGTAAAATCATACACAATCAATTAAACAAATTAAACAATGCTTACCTTCAGTCATGATCGCGTTGTTACTGTCTACACGCAAGAGCTTGTCTGTGGTATTGAACTGTCTCCTTCAGTGAACAGAGGTCTTATTTGTAGTGGTCATGGGCGTCATCAAAATTCCTCGGAGTTGTAGATTACACTATAGGCTAGAAGAATACCAAGCACAATAGGCTATGGTTTGGGAGTATTTGGGTAAGTTCCCGTTTCCAGTCTCATAGACACGTGCACACGCACAAGTACAAGAAAACGCGTATCAACTTGACCAGTTGCATACCTTAGGTATTGGTTCAGTCGTTATTACAATAAGGTCACAAAACTATTCGTTTAAGAATGGCAGTGGTTTTAAACGTTGAGCCCTAAATACGATAACAGCCAATGTCTATTAAATGTTGGGAATTTATGTTAAATAATCTTCATCTTGGTCAGACGGTGAGGTTTTAGTTTAGATTTTTAGATTGTTTTATTTTACGGGGTGCAATGACAATCACTAATAACATTCGTCACCAACGTCTAAATAAAGGAGGCCTTTCTCCGCGCCTAATTAAAACCGATTGAGGCTGTTTGAGGGGAAAAGCATACGGCTTTTTCGTCAGGTGCGATTTTTTTGGATTTCAAAAGAAGAAATTGTCAAGAAAAACATTTTTGATTGAAACATCATTTAGAACTTATTAGAACTCAAGTCAGCCTTTTGTTAGAATTATTATTATTCAAATCAGCCTTTTGTTAGAATTATTTTGATTTATAATGGTGTTTCAATGACAGTCCACGCAAAACGTTATTTTGAATTCGTGATTTTATTCTGTATTTTCCTGAATTTGATCACATTTAAACAAAACATGTCCACAATTCCAGTGGTCCAAAAGTTATAATTATGTTTTAAAAGCCGAAATCTTGTAATTTAATCTTGTAATAACAATAAATGTAAACATTTTGGGGAATTACCAGTAATCTGCAGTAATCTGAAAATATAAAAAAATCTCCAAAAACTGTAAATTTAAACCCCGGCCTTCGCTGTAGCATAATTCTCACCACGTCTCTTCTCGATCGTTCTCCACCCCTTCTCAAAACCTATTGGATGAAAGCCAGAGGTGCCTCCCCTTTGAACCTTGACCAATGGGTTTTGAGGAGGCATCCGCAGAATTCTTTCTTGAAAGAGCCTTTGTAGTAAAAAGGGAGGAATGGAACTTGTTATTCATGTTTATTGACAGTAATAGTGTTTGTTTGTTGAATGTCTCAATATTAAACAAATAAAGGCCAACTGGAAGTGCAGGGCATTTATCAGCAGGTCTTTCCTAATTGTTGATTTAGTATCTTTCTATCTTATGTAGCAGGGGTTCAGCAAACACAACTGATACACACACAATAGCATTTGGGATTGATCAATGTCATATTATTGTCTGGAGTTTGTTTCCAACTTTCAACCTCAAATCAACAATGACATGATCCTTGTAATGTTATAGGAAAAAAGAAGTTAGGGTATCAATAAATCACACCACACAGGTTGCTGTTGGTGGCAAAGGTTGTTTTGTGTGTGCATTGTCCAGTTCCTCTTGGTGTGCATTCTGCTGGAGTAAAGAAAATCATTGCAAGGTTTCTGATGGCAGAGGAAGTTGTTAATGTGTAATTTTCTAGAGAAAAGGGAGATGCATGCTCATCATGATTGTGTCAAGCCAGTCAATCAGTTTATCGTGTCATTTCATTGATCTCCCAATTGTCTTTTCATATTTGTGTGTCATCGGCATGGATTAGGCTCCTGGGAGAGAAGGAACATGGTGTGGATTAGGCCCTTGGGATAGAAGGAACATGGTGTGGATTAGGCCCTTGGGGGAGAAGGAACATGGTGTGGATTAGGCCCTTGGGAGAGAAGAAACATGGTGTGGATTAGGCCCATGGGGGAGAAGGAACATGGTGTGGATTAGGCCCTTGGGAGAAAAGGAACATGGTGTGGATTAAGCCTTAGGGAGAGAAGGAAGATGGTCTGGGGGGAGGTTGCGTCTGGCTGTTTTCTGGGGTGTGTGAGGTTCCCCAGGATGCAGTAGCCTCTGGAGTAGCATCAAGATTGTCTCAAGAAAACGGTGGGTCAGTATGATGTTCCTCTTGGTGGCCTTGGGCTGGCTTTCCCAGGGCAACACCCTTTAATGTCCTGGCCAGGGTGGGGACTGTCAGTTTGTAGTGGTGGACACTGGTCCAGACGCTGCATGGTCTGCCAAGCGTACATCGGGCCATAGAATTCCATCCCAGGAGAATCTGAATTCATCCTCTGAATGGTAACAGGGTGGAAATCTCACCTCTGAAGATAGTGGAGGCCCTTTGCATCACCACCCCAGTGATGAGGCCACCCTCTCCAGTTAGGTGGGTATGCAGGTCAGTTCTGACGGACCCATTGCACACTGCAGATCTCATCCCTAAGGTGATACACCAAGCTAATCTCCTCTATGGGATTCTGTGATAGTGCCTGAATCACTTATGAGGTAGCCATGCTCATGGTTGTGTCTGCCACAGGCAAGGGAGGGAGGACTGCATTTGCAGAAGACAATAGTGATGTAGGAATACATCCTGGGCAACAGTGGAGGTGTGTGGACACTACTATATACATTCTCCAGAAATCCTTGCACTTGAATTTTTTTCTTGTTATCTCGAGGGAGTTTGGCATGTGTCACCTCACATTTATACCCCAGTGAAATGGGATTTCATGGATGGTGATGCATTTCTGTAAGTATCCCATATATTTTGGTAGGCCTACAACAGAGGGCGATTGTCCAAAGTTCACCACTATAAGATACAGTAAATTTAATTCAGTTGAATAAAACAGTGTCAATCTTCATGTGATGATTGTGCAAGGGACAACTCAGATCAAAGATCTCGACCAACCATTTTCTGAATATACATTTGGGGTTAGACACAGCAGGCTGGTCTCAAGGAAGTAAGCAAGATAGTATACCTAAATCTTTGACTGTTGAATTTGTAAGATGTTTCTTTATATTAGGGTACAGACCAGACAGCGGTGAACACATTCAGAGTGGGACTTTAAGTAACAAAATAATGTTCTAAGCTGGATGTGTAATATGGACATCCAGGCATTTAAGATGAAACCTTCAGCAAACTATAAATGTGTTTTCAGATAATTCATAATAATGTCTGAACTGAACTCAGTTTTCTTCTATTTCTACTAGCCTATAAAAAATCCTGACTAAGGAAATAGTTGCATGACATCATTGTAATGCTTGTCAAGGGCTTAAGGCTATTATGAATGTGGTGTGGGGTTGAACCAGAACATTGGCTCTCCAGTGCAAGGCTGTGCGGCACACCAGGATCTACAATGCTGAATGTGAATGATGGATGATAGAATGCTAACCAAAGCCTGCTCACCCAAATCTCGCAAACCCACAGAGTTTGAAATATGGCCCTGCGCGGGTAGACATTTTAGCATCAACAGTGTCATTGAGAGCCTCCACCCTATTTAGTGTAGTCATCTGGGTGGGATGTGTTGTGAGTATAGGGAAGCCAATCGAGGACAACGGCGGCAGCTGAAAACCCAGAGCAAACATTCCATAACATTGCATTAATTACCAACCTGGCTTAACCTGTCCAGACTTTTGTCCAGAAGTATGGGGTGGTTTGTCAGTTTGACAGTTTGTTCCTTTAGCTGCCAAAACCCTCATCCACCGGAGACAGTGTTGAATACGTTTCAAGGGGCTTTATGTCTGTGTAAAACAGTCAATTAATACTATGTATTTAGTTGCTGCAGATGTTAAAATCATCTCTGATATCGCAAATGGATAGTTTCAGATACATTTTAATGCATTTATTTTCAAATTAGTATCATTTTTTTAAATAAAAAAACAGAAGCAGTTTAAAAAAATCTAAATGACAACAATAGCATTAGAATCACGATCAGAATTCCCTTCGTTAGCTAGCTAACGTCCCCCTGTTATCGGCTACCCCCTGTTATCGGCCATTTCTAGAGGTTGGCGAACTAAATCCTAAGTTACGCTAATTGATGACATGCTAGTTTACATTTGTGTGTCACTAATAATCACTAAACATTGACAACTTGATCAAATGATTACTCGGTAGTTGGCACAAGAATATGTAGGCCTATTTCAATGCCGTTTTGAAATACGGCAAAATTGTCCGTGATCCCAATTGGTGTAAATAGTGCACACTTATCATCCATCCTTCTGCCTCAGCCTCACCTGCTCAGAAACCAATTATAGTTCACCAAGTCGATCAGAACCATGACCCTCCATTCACAGAACAGCCCGTCTTTACACTATTTCATACACGTAATGTTTCCCTGCATGGTGTTAAACAATTTGACGGGTAGTGTAAAATTATAAAATCATACAATACCTTTTTTTTTCTAATTGTGGGACCTCTTTCTGTCCGAATAATAACATCTTGAATGTTTCCTTTTAAGCTTTTATCTCATTCCGTCCAGACTGCTGTAATTGCACACTTAAGAAGACTTTAGTCCAGTCCTGTGCCTCAGGGCTTACGACCAACTCATGTCATGTTCTGCCTCTACCGGCTTCCCAAACGAATACTATACGATTACAACCCTGGTTCTCACCCACCTGACGATCCACTGTGACCTCTTCGGACCTTCTTCCCCAAACCCAGCCCTCACTCCTCCAGCAGGCTAAATGTTCCTCGGTCTGGAAACTCACTTCTAGTTAATGTCAGTGCCAGAGAATCTCTGGCTTTGATTAAGGCACATCTGGACACTCTGTTATTTAGTAAAACTCACTCAGCTGTCTTAACAAGATCTGGACACCTGTATTCAGCTTTGGTTGTTGTCTGCTTCCAATGATTTTTCAGGATGGTATTCATTATTAATAGTCAGAGCCCTGAGTTTCAAAAACGCAATTTACAAATGTAATTACCAATCTTTTTTTTATTTGTATTATCATTACTTAAACTGTAGGTGTACTGTGTGATGGTTTCGGGTTGAGATAACCAGATAGAGAGGATTCATGACAAAGAAGCTTGGCAGTGGCTTTGTGTAAGAGCAAATAAATGTAGCAAGAGTGAGGCATTAGTGACAATGCACTGGTAGGTTAGGTTTTTGAAAAGTATGTTACAAATACTAATATATCAAATGTTGTCATTGGGATATGTGTCTGAAAAATGTAGTGAACTCTTTGCAAGGCATACTGATTTTATTACTGAACTTTTTTCTGACAAATGGCTTACTCTTCACTTCGATAGGTTTCCAGGCCCCTATATAATATTCAATCACAAAAAAACATGAAATTGACTATTACCTGTTGGAGCACCAGAGTGAACACAAATCCAACTTACAGGAAATAACTGTTCTTCACTAACAACCTATTTGATGGATAATGTCAATGAACTTCTGTTTCAGATAAATAAAAATAAAACACAAACTTGATACTAAACATTTTGTGTTATCTTATCTCAGAAAAAAACTACAAAAAAATGCTAAAATGTATTATAATGGATACACAAAACTCAAAAGTTGACAAACCACAGGTGAAGCATGAAGAACTCTGTGTCGAGGTTTTGGAGTGACATGTAGCTTGTAGTGATAACTGATTATTAGAATTATGAACTTGGTACTGTCATACCTCAACACCACAACGCCATGCTCAAAAGAAATAATAACAGCAATGAACAATTAAAGATTACGAGCAAACGCCAGTTAACATTCATTTAATTTTGTCAATGAGTTTTCTTCAACATGAAAAAAAACAACATTGGACCGATTTCAGCACGACCCCATGACTGAATAGATGACACAGAGCAGCGGCCTTCTGGTAAAACATGTTCTTCTGGTAAAACACATACAATCAATGTTCCTAACCTGTAGACCGATGAACTCGTCAGCAGGTCTGTCAACTGTAATATTGACACTCCACCTGATGTACCATAACGACAGTATGTTTCTGTGTAGCAGGAGCTGGGCAAGTGGAACTGTCATTTGACGCCAGAACTGCATCTGTCCTCTACCCAGCGAAAGAGAGAGCATGAAAACACATCTGAACAAAACAGACGGGGGACGTTGATTCCATGATTGATTCACCACTGTCTTTAAGAACATTGTACCAGGTCAGTTTAATGACACTATGTGTTACTGGCCAGGCGGGAAAACTGGTCTGGTGTGACATTCCCACCAGATGCATCGGTCCAGGAGAACGGGATTTGCATCACCGCATTTATCATAACTTTATTTAAATTCCAGAAAAATAAAAATGGTGCCTTATAAATGGTGACGGTGCAGTGCAGTATAAAAATTCGGTTCGTGTTCACGTTAAATTGCTAGTCTTTGTTGAAGACCCCCACCAGAGAAAGTGAATAATGGAAATAAGGGAATCATGTTGAATGCACTTATCTTACACAAAACAAATCAGACATGTTTAAATGGCAATAGAATACAACATACAGATACAGGCCTAACTACAGTATGTGAAACACAGTAAACATCTTCTTGTCAGTTTAGTGGTCAGTAAAAACAATAGTAAAAGCAGATTACATTAACACATATGCATAACCATCCCCTTTAAACAGCAACACAAGTCCACTCTGTCCTTCTGTAATGGAAAGGTCCAAACCTGTGAAAAGACAAGTGCATATGGAGTGTAAGGCAGTAATCGATAATAAATGACAGACAAAATAAAACATCGATGTGTAAAATAAAACATAGAACTTATATATAGTATGCAATTATACTGGAAAGACCCAGACACACAAAAAGAAACATAGGTCAACCAGAAGATTGTGTATTAGTAACATTAGAAAAACGTACCGAGCTCAAACCTCTGTTGACTTTCCAATGACAGCTTTTTTAACCTGTGGAGATGCCAGATTGCATGTTTTATTCAAATTGTATACATTGAATTCATGTGCCAGTTGCTCTTACTCATGGAATACATTTTCATACTTTTTCCCGGAACCGCGTTAAGCGGACCTGCAACCAATAGGTTATTGTATCAGTGTCATTCACGAATGAATGATGTTACTACTTCACAAAATCTAATGTTGAGTAGCTATACCAACACAGTGCACAAGTCTAGCACCGTCACGTAGTGGTTAAAGACACATCCACACGGGGGAGACCCGGGTTCGAATCCAGTGAGGGAAACTACATTATTGTTTCTAATAACGGGCCGGTTGGACTAGGCTTGCCTGGTTCCTTTTCTGGTTTTGAATGTAATGCAGAAAAAGACAGATACAGAAGTAGATGGGAGATTCAGATCAGAAGAAGAATACACAGTTCTAATATCACATCCCAGGCCCAGCACCACATCGATGCAGAGCCTAATTCAGATCTCACTGCATATCGTGAAGGTCAATTTAGTTTAGTTTATCAAATTATTGGAATCGTATGACAGTTACTTTTGAAAAACTAGCTGATTACTTTTTATTTCAGATAGAAAGATTGTGAGCAAAAATACTACTTCGCCATGACATTAAATTCAGTAAGATAGACAGTATTTTGCTCTTTTACAGAGACAGTGGAAAAGGCAGAGAGAGTTTCTACTGAAAGAGCAGCAAATTGAACTCATACAAAAATTACCATTGATTATTATTATTGTTTTTTAGGTATGTAGCAGTCCAGTCCATTAACGTTTTCCAGTAACTATATTGTGGGGGGGGGGGGGGGGGGGGGGGTAGGGGGTAAGCACAGCCTGGAACAATACACTCAAGAGAAAATCCACCCAGTCAATAGTAATTCTGAAATCACACCATGGGAGGTTCCTTGGTCAGAGCCGGCGGTTTAGGTGGAATCGCGGGAGCGCTGGGTTTCTCAGAAGACCGAGTGGGACCCTTGGTCTTGCGTAAGTCACGTTCGTGTTGGCCGGCCGGGGAGTCTTTCATGCTGACGACCGAGGGGCACATGGAAGAGGCGTCATCCCCGTCTCCGCCAGGGGCAGAGTGGCAGCTGTATCCGGAGCTGCTGAAGCCACTCACACTCTCGCCGGAAGATTCCGAGCTGCCCACTGGAAAAGGGGAGGGGCACACAAGGGACCTCATTTCAATATGAATGGATTAAGTGGCCAACATACATTTTCCAACATACATTTTCGGGTACCACCCCTCTTTATTATGACTACTGAGACGAAGCTGCACTGCTCTGGTATGCTTTACAATGGGGGGTCAGGCCTTCTCAGTTCACTGGCAATATACATACAGTTTTAGTTCAATAATTTATTCAATAGTAAATAATAAAAAACAGGTCACCCGTCATAAAAGAAATTCCCAATCTCAATTAATTGGCAGTCCTTTGTCTGCTTTGAGGCATTTCCAACAGCAGGACTGCAGCACAGCCAAACGAATTGGAAACCTTGTCCTGTGCACATTATTTGTCTTTTATTTATTGTCTAGTGGTAATATATTATGTCATTTCTTGATTCCCAGATGGTGGGTTATGGAACAATAAGGGTCATCAGGGTTACATTTTGGGCTGTGGTATGAGGTTAGGTCGTTTCCAGAAATAGACATTTTTGGGAGCACGGAAAATCCTCATAATCTTTTGGTGGGAGAGTCACTCACAGCACATAAAACATTTCTGAGAAACACCAAAGCCTGATCATAAAAAAAACAAACATACATTTTAATTTCAAAATGTTGTATTCTTACAAACAAATACTTTTCTTAGATAGGCACCAAATTCCTGCTTTGTTATTTTTTTCCACCAAATTACCAAATCTTCAGAAATGGAATTCAAATAAAATTAAAATCCCCCAAATCAGTAGGTATAAATTTCAAACATACTAGCGTCTTTATTAAATCCACTCACTCAGAAGATTCTGACTCCCCCTCTCCTGGTCCATGTCATCTTCCTCCAGGACAACAGGATGCCCTTGACCTCCAGCCGCCCCCCTTTGCTTCGGGCCACACAGGTACCCCCCTACAAGGGGCGACAGGGACCCCCTTCCCGAAGAGGAAGAGGAGTGGCTACCGAAAGATGAAGAACAGCTCCCTGAGCCAATGGTGTTTGGCCGTGTCACAGGAAACCCGCAACGTGAGCCAGAAGTCCCTGAGATACACAAGACTTTGGATTCTGGAAGAACCAAAAAGGAATGAAATGGAACAAGACAGGATGAGGACAAGCAAACAAGGGAAAGGATGAAAAACATTTACTGAATGGCATTTTGTCCTAATGGATGTTCTATAGCAAGCTGCGTTGTTGCACCTCTTCCCATCAGGGCACAGTTAACCGCCCTGTCGTTGATGGCCGCGTCGCTAGGCTGGATGTCCATGAACGGCTTGTTGCCAATACCCATGAACACCCTCTCCTGCATACGGATCTCTGGAGGGGGGGGGCAAAACAACCTCTGAGACATTGAATTAAATGAATCGAGTCCAGTGAAGCAGATTGTGATTCCATAGACAGATGATTACGGCTTTCCCGACAGAGGCTGAAATATTTACAAGATAGATCCTGCCAGGGGAGAGACCCAGTAACGACACGCAAATGTCAAGCCCCGGCCATTCGGAAAGATCTAACGGTCTGGTTAATCTCAGGAGTGACCTCTGACCTCTGTTGTGTACAGCCTGGTCCCAGAGAATGTGCTCCAGGTCTTTAGTCCAGGCCTCCTTCACCGCCCTGCTCACAGCCTGCAGGGTGTACGTGTCCTGGGACTTCCTCCTTCGAAACCAGATCTCGAAACACAACCCACTGTCTCCCGAGTTATGGGTCATGCCGAGGTCAGAGGTCTGTCAGAACAAATGTGGTATTTAAAATATATACAACTTGTCAGGACTTTTCACGAAAAACTAAACGTGGGGGGATTTTACTGTGTAAAGATTTGATTTAATTTGGTCAATCTTTGGGAACAATCTTCTTTGGAAATATAGGATTATGTATAGGTCATATTGTTTCACACAAAACAATATAGGGAACTGGACTGGAAGTGAAACCACAGTTGCTTAAATTGCTCATAAACTGTTCTTCAGTGATTTCAAATAAAGGTTTGGCTAAAATGTTGTTTTATTTTGCCATGATGTGTACAGATTGACTGGGTTATACTGTGTGGTTATGTGTACAGACTGACTAGGTTATATTGTGCTGTGGTGTGTACAGACTGACTGGGTCACATGGTGCTGTGATGTGAACAGACTGACTGGGTTATATGGGGCTGTGATGTGTACAGACTGACTGGGTTATACTATGTGGTTATGTGTACAGACAGACTGGGTTATATGGGGCTGTGATGTGTACAGACTGACTGGGTTATATGGGGCTGTGATGTGTACAGACTGACTGCATACCTTGAATGACTGTTTGTAGACATATGTGTCATTTCCCACATCGGTCTTCTTGGTCTTGCTGAAGAGGACAAGTTCCTGGAATAGGAAGATGTGTCGGAAACACTTCTTTTTTCTGAAGGACACCAAAAACTCATCCTGACGAATCAGCTGTCCTTGCTCCTTTAAGTTGACCTATAGGATAAGAGATCTTTTTAAAAATAGTATCAACTACACTATGGATTTATTTTTTTGTGTCTTGCCGGTAGGTCTTCCATTACGCAAGATGTTCAGGATAAAAAGATCAGAACCAACCAATGCCTTAAACATTAGCGATAACAGGAGCCGAGGCCAATGAAATATATTAGTCATTATCAACCATTATCAACCAAAACATGCAAAACAGTTCTTAAAGGATTGATAGGTCTTTAAAATGTTATCTCAATAGGTCTATAAAATCTTCCATTCCAAGCATGAGAAAATGAAGATGACAGAAGGGCGATCATCTGAAAAACGGACAACCCCCGAGTCCATACAGTACAAACATCCATGAATGTTTTCCTTTGATAACAATGGAATGTCTTAAACAAGAACGTTGAACATATGAAAAAGAAATCCCCTCTCATTCATTACATTCTTTGATAACAGTCTAATATATTATCAGGAACAAGTTATTTGTTATCTGTTAACGGCCTGCAGATAGTACACATGATATAATAACGTATCGTATTTATAATATTAATTTATAATATTTATAAAGTCAATACACACTGAAATGAGATAAATATTGCAACAATTTAAAAAACAACATTTCACAAATCAAATAAACACATATCAATACATAACAAGCAGACTTGTTTCTCCAACTTTCTATTAATTAAGGGGTGAAAGGCATTTGCTTCAACCTTATAGGGGAAGAAAATGTAAAGTAGTTTTACCTAGTTCTGTAATATATATATAATTTATACCTTTTGACATATGTTGAATGTTTTTGCTCTAGCACTTTGCAAAAATCATCTGTGGAGAAATGTATCCTTAACAAACTAAACAAGTTAAATATTTGGCCAGTGGTGTATAACCAGTAGATATTAGAGATAGCTGCCCTAACGTACGTTTGAGTTGTCAGTATTCAGATTCAACCCCTGGTTGACTCGGGACATATCTGATGCTAATCATAAACAAATATGTTGTGGGCTAAAGCTAGAAAAGCAGCTACAAGTTCTGACTCTTAAACAACTAAATTCTACATAAACACACTGATTGTGAGGGCCATCTGTCCAAATTCTGGAAAACAGTAAAATCCCTGGACAGTTCCTCCACCTTTTTGCCAAAACGTATAGTTCTTGACTCTTTGCTCGTTACTGATAAAAATGTAATTCTTGATGCATTCAATCACCACTTTGTGGTAGGCAGGCTTTCTATTTGAAGGGAACTGATATTGTTATCTCAAATATAAGCGAAAAAGGAATTAATGATAATCAGGCATGTGACATGTGGTTTTTACTTTCTAGAGGTGCTGCAGGTTTAATAAACATTAGGGAAAACTGATTTTGTCTTCTATTTCACTGACTCATGGAATTTTCAGAAAAACATTGACCAACAAAAAGGTCAATAATCATGCATTTTAATTTCCCTATAGGCACCAACACATCAAACGTAATATTATATATATATATAGTACATACTGAACAACAGCGGACCCAGAATTAAGTCTTGGTGTACCCCCATATGCAGTAAAACAAATTCAAATTTCACCCAGTCAGTCAGAATTTTATTTTAGAACTTTAGACGTTTTATCACAAAGATCTACGAGTAGGCACTATCATTTTGTCCTATTCCAATCATCGTTCTGTACCCCATCTATAATATTTACAATATAATGTTAACTCAAAACAGTATTGCTGTACTGTATATTCACCAGTGACTCTAGAATATTTGCATAACAAGATAACTCATAAATATATTAAAGTTTATATTAATTAATATTAAGATTTGGCTCTAGGAATCCTTCCATCTCTGACAAAGCCGACAGGACAGTGGTCACTAATATCCAGATCACACGAGGCATAATCTCTCTGGTGTGTCAGTCAGTATAATATAAAATAATATAAGTCAGAGTGGCCTTATCCTTGAAATTTGACAAAGCGCACATGGTTATCAACTTATTGAATTAAATGATCAACATCAGCCAACATCAGTCTTATTGAATTAAATCATTAACATCAGCCAACATCAGCCTTATTGAATTAAATGATCAACATCAGCCTTATTGAATTAAATGATCAACATCAGCCTTATTGAATTAAATGATCAACATCAGCCTTATTGAATTAAATGATCAACATCAGCCAACATCAGCCTTATTGAATTAAATGATCAACATCAGCCATATTGAATTAAATGATCAACATCAGCCAACATCAGTCTTATTGAATTAAATTATTAACATCAGCCAACATCAGTCTTATTGAATTAAATTATTAACATCAGCCAACATCAGCCTTATTGAATTAAATGATCAACATCAGCCTTATTGAATTAAATGATCAACATCAGCCAACATCAGCCTTATTGAATTAAATGATCAACATCAGCCATATTGAATTAAATGATCAACATCAGCCAACATCAGCCTTATTGAATTAAATGATCAGCATCAGCCTTATTGAATTAAATGATCAACATCAGCCTTATTGAATTAAATGATCAACATCAGCCTTAAAGAATTAAATGATCGACATCAGCCTCATTGAATTAAATGATCAACATCAGCCCACATCAGAACCAAACAATCTACATTGCGCCCGTGAATGCTTCATGTATACTTGACCCTGAATGACTATATTTGATTGAAATGTGGTTTGATATCCTGATAGCAAATGGTGGGGACATGAAATCCACATGCAAACAATGCTGTACACAGTCGCTAGTAGGATGTCGTTTTACTCAATGTGCTACTATATTTAACTGCAGCGTTTAGCGGCTGATATACGTCAGTGCATTACGACACATATGTTGTAACTATGAACATTTGGAATGAGTCAGACGACTGTCATTTCACACATCTGTTTCAGGGAAAACCTTCCCTCAGAAATAGTGCCGTGCTCACATTCAGACAAGTTCAAGTTCAAAAGGTTATGGCAATGACATTCTTGGTTTTCCTACTCCAGACAGTGCAGTGAAGTTAAAAAAGTAACTAAGTAATTATAATATAAAAATAAGAAGAACTATCAATAAATAACGCTATATAAGAAACATGCATCAATAATAATAACTATACAAATGTACAACTGTAGTGCAATGTAAAAGTGACAGGTGTGCATGATATGATTGGTAGATGAGCATGATATAAAGTGACAGATGTGCATGGGACTATAGATCGAAGAGAGGAGGGGTTCCTTAATTGAGCAGCCTTACGGCCTCAGGAAAGAAGCTGTCCTGTAGCCTGTTAGTTTTGGACTGAAAACTCCTGTACCTTCTGCCTCACGGCAGCTTGATAAACAGTCTGTGGCATGGGTGGCTGGGATCTGTAGTGATCCGTTTGCTCCTCCTACACCTCTCTGTGTAGAGATCTTGCAGGGATGGCAGGTCAGATCTTGTGATGCGCTCTGCTGTTTTAATCACCCTCTGAAGTGGTTTGCGGTCGAGGGCGGTGCATCTGCCATACCTGGTGGTGACGCAGCTGGTCAGGATACTCTCAATAGTGCATCTGTAGAAGTTGGAGAGTATCCTGGAATCCATGCCAAATCTCCTTAATCGGTGTAGGAAGAAGAGCCATTTCCTGGACTCCTTCACCAAGATGTTAGAGTGATGAGACCAGGTCAAGTCATCGCTGATGTTGACACCAAGGAACCGGATGTTGTGAACTCTCTCTACCGCAGACCAATTGATGTGCATGGGGGCGTGGTCTCCCCGCAGCTCCTTCCTGTGATCAACAATCATCTCCTTCGCTTTGCTGATATTGAACTGGAGGTTGTTATCCTGACACCACAAAGTCAGTGACCTTACCTCGTCTCTATAGGCTGACCCGTCGTTGTCAGAGTTTAGGCCTATGATGGTGGTGTCGTATGCAAACTTAACGATGGTGTTGGAGACGCCAGATGCCAGGAAGTCGTGGGTGAAGAGAGAGTACAGGTGCGGCCTCAGCACACAGCCCTGGGGGGAGCCAGTACTGAGAGTCAGTGAGGAGGAGGTGGCGTTTCCCATCAGCACCACCTGGGGTCTGCCCATCAGGAAGTTCAGGATCCATCTGCACATAGAGGGGTCGAGACCCAGATCCCTGAGCTTCACCGCTAGCTTGTGGGGCTCAATGGTGTTGAAGGCTGAGCTGTAATCAATGAACAGCATTCTCACGTGCCTATGACTGATGTACACAGCTGTTAAAATGACTGATGTAAACCCCCGGGGTAGATAATAAGGGCGACATTTAATCGTGTGATGCCCCAGATCAGGAGGGCATCCAGAAGAAATGCAGTCCGCGTCCGACACCAAAGATTGTTTACCATGAAGCAGACACCACCCCCTCTGCTTTTCCCGGACGCTGTTCGATCCCGCTGATCGATGGATAGCCCTTTTGGAACAATGTCCACATCTGGGATTGAGGGCTCCAGCCACGTTTCAGTGAAAACCAATACGTTAGAGTTCTAAATGCCCCGCTGGAAAGCTAGCCTGCTCCTGAGTTCCTGAGACTGGACGTTCGCTAAGAGAATGCTCCGGAGAGGAGTATGTTGATCATCGTTTTTCAGGTGCTTGGTCAGGCAAGCACAACAGAGGGTATCCCGGGTTCTTCGTTGAACTTGATGTTCTGTACCAAAAAGACGATTCCAGTGCAGTTCTGATGTCCTGTAGTGATTGTCTGTCATATGTTAATAACGCAGGTGCAAATGCATCGAAATTACACATTGGTAACAATAATAAAACAATACATCCGTAAAGTTGGTTGGGAGTACGAAAAACGGGTCATTATCAAACAAGTCATTATCAACAGTCCTGTCCTCCCTTCACCCAAATGTATTTTGCTAGCGATGCATAAGGAATAGAGTTCCAGCTTTGTTCGTGCTTTAGAGGGTAGCCCACGTCAGTGTAAAAGCACTGTAACAACATCTCCTAAACACTGCTGAAAAGGGTCTTCATCAACACATTTGATCAAGCGACCGATGTCGGCCCCAAACACTCACATCACAGTCCTGGATGTCGTCCATAGCCAGAAGGTTGTTGCCATGGCGCAGCTGGAACTGGATGACCTCCAGGGCATGCTGGACCTCAGCCTTCTCGCGGAGCCTGTGGGGACCACACTCCTTCACCATGTCCTGCAGCAAAAGGCTGTACTTGCTAATCCGCTGCACCGGTTTCAGCAGGTAGGAGGACAGGTCCATCTTGTCGCCCAGCTGCAGCTGTTTTTTCTGAGGTTTTGGGAGGATTTACAGATTACCAAAGATGTGAACTGGAAACAACCTAAGTTAGATCAGTCTCTAACTTAGGTTATATATTTATGAATGATATAAACTACACTGTTTCATTGAAGAGGAAAAACCCCAGAAAAAGACAGTATTGGGACTTACTATATTTACTATTATGGGTATCTTGGATGGTCTTACAGTACCTTGAAGAAGTCATAGCCATAGCTGACAAGCAAGCTGTCTGACTGCGGCTTGTTTTTGCTGTAGAGAGCGTACAGGCCAAAGCTCTCACTCTGGGATGGAGACACAATTTAAAATGGTTCAGTCTATATCCTTTACTAATACCAATAAAAGAAAATACAAAAAAATCCCAGTTTTCTGATTATCATGGCAGAAAGTGTGGATTACAGTCCTAGTTCTGTCTGAAATGGGAATATATTTTGAATTAACACACTGAAATTGTGAAAAGGTTGATAAGTCATATTTTGTAACATAGCTGTTTGAAAACAAAACCTGGAGAGTAAACCCATTTTAAACATTCATGTAAAAAAAAAAAAATACTGTATTTTATTTTTGCTGCGCACGCTTACGTGTCGTAAAAAGCAACGTCCCACCCTGAAAGGTTCTTGAAGACATCCCTCTAGCTCTTTAAGGAAGTGGTGATGGTGGAAGTCATGGAGCTTCTCCAGATTGCCAAAAATACTCCCCCTCTGGCCCCGCAGATCCTGAGGCACATCGGGTCTGTCCAGCTCAGCGAAGTAATGCTCCCGGACGTATCCTAGAGATCGCACATACTCCCTCTCTGTCATCAACAGCTCCTCCATGATCCTCTGCAGTTTCCTGTCCACACGGGAAACAGCAATTTAGGAATATATTAGGATGGAGAAATGGAAATATGAATTTGCTAGCTTTGAGGTTTCTCTCCTTGCTCTTATCTGACCATATTTTGAACCCTAGCACTCTGTTGCATATCAGCGTTTCAGTCGATAGTTGGTCCGCATTTATAGGGGACAGATTAACTATGACCGGTTAAGCAAACTGACTGAACATATTGCAAAGGATTCAGGCAACTATTCTTGATTCATATAGACAAGACAAGAATCCTATGGATTGATTCATGTAGACAAGACAAGGGTCCTATTCTTGATTCATATAGACAAGACGAGGGTCCTACAGACTGCACTCAGACCAGTACTGGCCGGTACCACAAGGCAAACAATTTGTTGTTCTGTCTTTGAGCAAGATGCTTAAACCTCATTGGGTTTTTTAACTGCTCTGCATAGGTGTCTGCTAAATGATTAATGCTTGATGACTCTCCAATGGGAAAAGCATCTCTAATATCCACTTCCACTGAGACGGCATGCTGTCAGTGTGACTTTGCTGTTAATATAATCTTTCTGTAAGCATGATATCAAAACTTATTAACCATAACAATACTGTAGGTGTTAATTTGAGGTTGCAACATGGTCTCAGGGGACTACATAGACCATTTTACGTAAATCCATGGCCCCCGATTATGTATGATATGTTACGTTACATTACAATGCGCTACCAAAATGTATAATACATTACGAATTGGCTAAAATGCAACATATCTTTTGAACACTATTAGAACATATAATATGATATGAACGCCAGACAAAGGTATTATATTTGGTATGAAAACATAGAATTTGAACGGTATGAAAACATATGCTCCAACATTCTCCACACAGTGATTATGTAACTGGGGAGACGAGTGATGGCCTTACTAAGGTCGCTATGATATGTGATAAATGCATTTATATGTTACAGTTAGGTTAATGTTAGGTATCATTGCACTGGGCTTAAGGTTAGGGTTAAGGTTAGATACCACAGCATTGGGGTTAGGGTTAAGGTTTAGGGGTTAGGTTAAGGTAACGAAAAGGTTAGGTTAAGGTTTGGTTAGGGTTAGGTATCACAGTACTTGGGTTCAGGTTAGAGTTAGAGATAAGGTTAGGTATCACAGCACTGGGGTTAAGGTTAAGGGTTTGGATTAAGATTAGAAAGAAAATAACATATAACATATTGATGTTGTAACACCACTACTCGCTTCCCCTAACAGCAAGTGCCTGTTTTGAGCAGTGGTTAGAGCACCCATCTATGGAGCCGAAGGTCCCTGGTTCAAAACATGGTGTACTTTTTCTAACGTAATATAGCTTACGAATTCTGCTGTCAATGATTTACGTAAAATAGTCTGCGTAGTCCCCTGAGACCAGGTTGCAATTTCATATTGATGATATGTGACCAATGGTGACTAATGGTATTCTGGTTTTGTGGGAATTAAGTCATTTCAGAAATATGTCGAGAAGGGAGAGGGCAATTGCTCACAGGACATTGTTTGCATTTTCCTCAGCTTGCAGGTCAGACACTGATGAGGCCTCCTGGGTCCTGTCACTGACTGTGACACCGGGGCAGTCAGAGAAAGACACATCCACGGGGTCACGATCTTCTCTGTCGCCGCACCTGTCGTCATTCGTGTCACAGCAGGATTGACCGGAACAGAAACTTCCATCGCATGATATATCATGAGAATGCTGAGGGTTGTGCCGTGACACCACTAAAGGCCGGGACTGGGAGTGGTTCCCCAGCAACAGGGCAGCGGCGCCGCACTCGGAAGACAGGAGAGAGCTGACGCAGGAACCCTCGCTCAGGGACCGCCCCAATGCACCTTGTTGCCATGGAAACACCTCACACCTGCCCACCGGATTCCCTTTATTGAGGTCTGCCTCGCTGCGGCGCCTAACTGGGGCTCCTACTCCATCGTGGGGTCCAGTGAGCACCTCAGGTCCGGTATTCCTCTTGGAGTCCGCTTGGAACGGGAGGTTAAAACATCGGACGTGAGCGCTTTCCCTCGCATCGCTGGATCTGCCCTCCGCCTGGTCCCAACGGCCGCTCCCTGAGTTATCGGCCTTTTCGGCCTGGCACGGAGGAGAGGATGAAGCCGTGATGACAGACTGAAGGGCCTCTTCATCCTTCATCTTCACCTTTTTCTCTTCAGTTGTGGGCTGCTGCCCGTCTTTGTGGGCTGCGTCCCCCCACTGCTCCAGTGCCTCCCCCAGCCGTTGGCTGACATCCCGGCACTGGATCCAGGCTGCATTCCACAACCTCATCCCCCCTGAGCCCCTCGCTCTGCCGGCTTTGGCTTTCACATTCTGGAAGTGTCGGGCCGAGAAGCAGTCAGCCAATCTCTCCTTGCAGATCGTAAGTGTGTTTAGACTGGCTTTGGCAGAGCAGCGCCCTGTCTCTACCTCCTCCAGATACTGGCGGGACTCCTGGGCAAGGGCAGTGGCCTAGAAGAGCAGAATAGAGAGCAGTGTCATTTCAGAGAGGATTTTTGATGCATGTCTTGGATGGGGGGCTCTGTGTTCTGATAATGTTGATGGGTGGGATTGATGACTGGTGGCTGGAGGTTAAAAAAGCAAAGACAGAAAGGGGGGATATTTGTTGGTTTGTGTTCCTCATATAACCCAGCTCTTCTTTGAGGTGTGGGGAGCTGTCACTATGACTACCCGGGGAGTAGTAAGGTTTAACTGCCCTGCTGACTCAAGGATTTGATCTTGCAACCTTTCAGTTGTTGTCCAACCGACCTCTAGGCAGGTGGAGATCTGCACATATATTCTAAGATCTCTTCCTTCCTGCTGTGAGGACAAAGCCTCATGCAACCAGGCAAGGTTATAATAACCAACTGGACTTCACCAGATTGAAAGCACAGGAGAATGGGGAATAATGTAAATAATATATAAAGGAAAACATTTAAAATAGAAATAGTATTGTGGGAGAACTTAAGCAGGGTTAATATCAATACCATTTAGATTTAATTTGTTGAATCTCATTTAAGTGATATACTTTTTTCATTTAGATGGAGTTCAGGGGAAATAGATTTGTAAGTTCCAGAGAATTTTGACAGAACCATTGTCTTGCTCAACTAACCTCTTCACAGAAGCGGTAGACATGCACTGTGTTCTCAAGGTCGATACGTCTTTGCTCAGCACGCAGCAGAAAGTCGGCCATTTTCGAGTTCAAAGTGTCCAGCATGATCTGAAAAACGTCTCTCTCTGGATTGGTGGAACCCAGAAGTTTCTCAACCTCCATCATTAGTGTCAAGGTTTGTTGGTTTTTCTCCTGTGATGAACAACAAAATGTAGTTACCTGAACGCCCACCTCTGCGGCATTCCCTCCCCACCTGCAAATTACGCAAGCTCTGATAAGTGCATGGTAACATCATAAATTGCAGGCTCATCCTGCTGTGGAAATATAACCTGACATTTTCCTTGCAGCTGTTGACATATAAGACATACATGATTAATTGATATATCAAAAAAATGTCACTGAATGAGCATACATCTGCAAAGGATGAGATGGAATTCATTTCCACCTAGTATCTGTGTGTGTGTAAAATGTATCTTAGGTTTCAAACTTCAACATGAGATAAGGAGATGTACATTTCCACATAACTTTGTACTTTTGCATTCATCCTTAACTTATGTCAATGAGGGAAGGCTACACAAAAATCTGAGTTACATTCTACAAAGGCAGGGCTGGCCAACCCCGTTCCTGACGAACTACCATCGTGTAGGGTTTCTGTTGAGGGTTGGACAGGAAACCTACAGGGCAGTATCTCTCCAGGAACAGGGTTGGACAGCCCCATACCAAGGACTCTGCCCTGAAAGCCTACTCTGAGTTTTACAACCACTCTGGATCACTGACATGAATATTTGATGTGTGCCTCGTGTATCATCTAATCCTAGCTGAGCTGTACCTTGGCCTGAGAGAGGAAGGAGGCAAATCGCTGAAGAGTTTGGTTGACACTCTCCAGGGTGTCCTCGCTTGGGTCATAGCCGTTTAGTTGTTGCTCCCCTTCTGTATCGAACCACACCTTAGCCTACAGGGTGTACATTCAGACCGACAGTTATTCATCAGAAGGTAGACTTTTGCTAAACCAACCTAAGTGAAAATGTGTTTTCTATCCATAGGTGTTCTATCCTCTGAGATGAAACCAAAGTCAGTTCTACACAGTATGTTTTCTATGTCAAAGTGACAAAACATCTGTTCTACACCGTATGGTTTAATGCATAGCTGGGGGAAGTAGGGGTGCTGTGGGGCTATGCTTCTATGTCAGTCTGCTGTAAGGAGCTCCTCCGGACCAACCGCGTTCAGGTTAGACTCCGCCTCTCTGAGTTTTAGCAGGACGTCCAGGTGCTGCAGTGATTCATTGGACCTCATCACCAGTGTATGGACCCTCTCCTCCACCTGGTTATATAAGACCGTCACTGACTCCAAGGCATCCCTGGAGTGAAAGGTCGAAGTTAGCAGACATTCCTCCCTGTCCTCAACTCCTCACAAGTTACACTATTTACTTTGTTAGATGTCATTGAGGGTTATTACCTTTTCTGAGAAGTAATTTGACAGCACCAATTACATGTCTACAAATGCTTCACATCAGTTATACAGAAACAAATTAATTTGATTAAGAGCGATATGCCTGTGATAATTACAACCCTGTTGTTCCTGAACTTCGGCGATGTAACTACCAGGGTTGCTGTTAATAATCCCCTCAGTAAATTACAAACCCGATTCCAAAAAAGTTGGGACACTGTACAAATTGTGAGTAAAAAAAGGAATGGAATAATTTACAAATCTCATAAACTTATATTTAAATTCACAATAGAATATAGATAACATATCGAATGTTGAAAGTGAGACATTTTGTAATGTCATGCCAAATATTGGCTCATTTTGGATTTCATGAGAGCTACAAATTCCAAAAATGTTGGGAGAGGTAGCAATAAGAGGCCGGAAAAGTTAAATGTACAGATAAGGAACAGCTGGAGGACCAATTTGCAACTTATTATGTCAATTGGCAACATGATTGGGTATAAAAAGAGCCTCTCAGACTGGCAGTGTCTCTGAGAAGTCAAGATGGGCAGAGGATCACCAATTCCCCCAATGCTGTGGCGAAAAATAGTGGAGCAATATCAGAAAGGAGTTTCTCAGAGAAACATTGCAAAGAGTTTGAAGTTATCATCATCTACAGTGCATAATATCTTCCAAAGATTCAGAGAATCTGGAACAATCTCTGTGCGTAAGGGTCAAGGCCGGAAAACCATACTGGATGCCCGTGATCAGACGGCACTGCATCACATACAGGAATGATACTGTAATGGAAATCACAACATGGGCTCAGGAATACTTCCAGAAAACATTGTCAGTGAACACAATCCACCATGCCATTCGCCGTTGCCGACTAAAACTCTATAGGTCAAAAAAGAAGCCATATCTAAACAGGATCCAGAAGCGCAGGCGTTTCCTCTGGGCCAAGGATCATTTAAAATGGACCATGGCAAAGTGGAAAAGTTTTCTGTGGTCAGCCGAATCAAAATTTTAAGTTCATTTTGGAAAACTGGGACACCATGTCATCCGGACTAAAGAGGACAAGGATGACCCAAGTTGTTATCAGCGCTCAGTTCAGAAGCCTGCATCTCTGATGGTATGGGGTTGCATGAGGGCGTGTGGCATGGGCAGCCTACACATCTGGAACGGCACCATCAATGCTGACAGTTATATCCAAGTTCTAGAACAACATATGCTCCCATCCAGACGTCGTCTCTTTCAGGGAAGACCTTGCATTTTCCAACATGACAATGCCAGACCACATACTGCATCAATTACAAAATCATAGCTGCATAGAAGAAGGATCCGGGTACTGAAATGGCCAGCCTGCAGTCCAGATCTTTCACCCATAGAAAACATTTGGCGCATCATAAAGAGGAAGGTGCAACAAAGAAGACCTAAGACAGCTGAGCAACTAAGAAGCCTGTATTAGACAAGTATGGGACAACATTCCTATTCATAAACTTGAGCAACTTGAGCAACTCAGTCCCCAGACATTTGCAGTCTGTTATAAAAAGAAGAGGGGATGCCACACAGTGGTAAACATGGCCATGTCCCAACATTTTTTAGATGTGTTGATGCCATGAAAAAGTGATACATTTTCTCAGTTTAAACATTTGATATATCATCTATGTTGTAAATTTGAAACTTCCACATCATTGCATTCTGTTTTTTATTAACAATTGTACAGTGTCCCAACTTTTTTGGAATTGGGTTTGTAGATGTAATTTCTCACTAGGCCTGCCAGTGTCCCCTACAGCACTCGTTGTTGTGATCTTTACCCTCTGGTGAACTGGCTGCTAACACAATGCCAGAATCACTGTAACAGTTCATCTACAAGTCCTACTTATTCAAAAGCCCCCCTGTAGCTCAGATCACTACTCAACATTAGCCTCCCAAACACAATTCGTTCTGCTAGATTCCTCACATTGGTCATCGCTAAGGTCAGCACTTCAGTGTCCTTAATATGCGTACCTAGTTTAATATAGGTCAAGTGAAATAAATAAGATACCTGTAGTCGTCAGAATTAGCAAATCGAAACTCTTCCCTCCTCATTCTGGCAAGGGTGGCTCCACCTTCTCTCTGTAAAGTAACCAATCGGGCATCCTGCAGCACGTCTTTCATTGACGTCTTCTGATCTTGAATACACAGCTGCACATCCTGAACAATAAAACAACCTAAAGCTAAAACCTCAGCCCTGATTAAATCACATGTCAAACTTAATAATATCAACTTAACAAATTGAAGTTAATTCATGAAACTGCAGCTACCTGGGCGGTGTCGAGTTTTGGATTTCCATCAATATTCTTGATTGCTCTATGTAGTAAATCGGCCGCGCCTTGCAAGTCCGACAAGAAGGAAACCAATTTCTGAAACAATTGAAAGAATATACATTTTAGTTTTTAGACTGAGCCTAAAACAAGGCCTGTGTGATTTGTTTCAGAACAACAAAGACAATAGCTATAAACACGAGCCCAAACAAGTACTCTCTATCTTGAAGTTGTTTAATACCAGGCCTTGCAGATGTAATAGCAACAGAGATAAATCCATAGCCCACTAAGCAACCCAGTCTGGAAAAGCAGCAGGGGGCTTCACATTCCACATTTATATTTTAGACATTTAGCCGAAACTATTACCCATTATAGTGGGAGGATGCATGTTTATACTGGTCCCCCGTGGGAATCAAACCCACAAGCCATGTTTTTCGCCCAAGTGAGCAGCAGTGAACGCTGTTTGCTTTCTACATTAAATCAGACCTCAATTGGAATTTTTTATTCAATAACTAATAGAAAATTCCCATCCAAAATAACAACGGACTGTCGACACCAGAGACCACAAACCCTTAGGCACATTCCCATTCTGGGCTGGTACCAGATCCTGACATTTCCCAGGAAATTATTTTCAAATGAAAGCAGTGCGGTGATCAACATCAGCTGTGTAAGGCTCATTTTTAGTGGCAGTCTGTGTTTCTGGGACGCTACTTACTGTGCTTCACTGGAAACTGACGTTAAGCATATGCAATGAGACATTGGTATATACCAGTGAATGCAGGTACATTCAGATGGACTATTCACTACAAGCAGTGGGGTAGTGAAGGGTATAAGCAGGTATAAGCCTTATACCCAGCTGCCATTGCATACACTCACATCTTACCAGTGGAGGGTATACGCCGGGCTTTCTACACACGTTTTGGTCAGCGGGCATAGCGTATACTGAATTCTTATTGATGCGTATTAATGCAGTACAGTGAACATATATGCAATATACATTCTTTTTGTGATAGATAAAGCATGCAAAAAGTAGCATACAAAAGCGAGTCGCATAATTATTACATGGCCCTTCATTACCAAACACCAAGTTCCAAAATTAATATACAATTATGAGTCATTAGCAAAATCCACAGATTTTCACTCTTTTCCAGTAGGGTCACATGGACCTATCTGTAATATTGGGGAGGTCATGAACCCCCCCCCCCGTCCCCCCTAATTATATGCCCCTGATCACAGTACACCCACTTCTCCGAGCACCGCTACACCACAGACTACCAGTATGATGACACCCATGAGGAAACCACCTGCCGCAGCAGAGAAGTGTGTAACACTCAACATACAGTGGGAAAATGAATTTGATGACATGCATCATTTCAGTTTTGTCTTATCGTCCGTCAGCCAGGACACAGGAGATGTGTAACTCACGTCAATGCAGCGTTTTTCCTCATCTTTGAGGCGACATGGCTCCTTTTACTGGTCAAGCAGGCCACAAATGACTTAACCAAATGAAAGACTTTGGCATGCACTTAACCTCTGACTTTACATCACTTCTATCTTGACTTCAATCTCTGAAAATGTTTTCCCTGCTTTTTTGTTTGAGCTGTTGCATCTAATGGAGTACCACTACACATTCTGCTTAGGCTTTAATCGGATGGTTGTGACCATATTTCATTGATTTGGGACATTTCAAAATGCATGTAACCAAGGTCGTGGTATTTACCAATGTTTGGATGAATGAACAATTCCTCGGCATGATAACATTCAGAATTCCCGTCTGCGGGTGGAATTTGTTAACATTTTCATAAGTCCTCACATATACCGAATCACATGCAGAATAAACGTGGACACAGTCTACGC
Source organism: Esox lucius (assembly GCF_011004845.1). NCBI lineage: Eukaryota > Metazoa > Chordata > Actinopteri > Esociformes > Esocidae > Esox > Esox lucius. Next base: position 39,511,804 of record NC_047585.1, on the reverse strand, counting down.
CACCTGTTGAAACTGCATCCAGTCAGAGTGGCTGTAGGGGAAGGTCCCACCCAGGTCAGAGGTTAGCTGTCGTCCCTCCACGAGCTTGTGCAGGGCCTTCAGTGAGGTCACCACGTCCATCTGAGTGACGGGAGGAATGTGCTGAGGGGTTAGCCATGCTACAAGGACAGGGCCACGTGACGCTTCAATGCAGGTCAACAGTCGCATAACCACTCCATTCAAATGGCCCAGCTTTTTCAGAAAGGCAGGCCTGCTGGGACACGCTACCATGTAAAACAAAACTGTGTGTGCGCGTGTGTGTGTCTGTGTGACCTCTGACCTGTAGTCCAGGGTGTCGTTCAGGGCGAGGACTTGTGTCTTTATCCACCAGCAGCAGCAAACTGTGGACTGCATGTAAGGCGTGTTCCTATGGAAACCAGGTGGGACAAGGTGTCATAGAAGGTTGTCATGTACGTGTGTGTCACATGGACCCATTTGAAAGGTCAGATGACATATTTTTGTGTGTGACAGTGCAATAAAAAAAAATCTGCGAACTCGTGGACGACTACAGGACCAGTGGACAGTAAGCACAAAGAGTTCATGAAAGATGACGAAGGTGAGCAGGACTCATGAAGTACCAGGGCCGATCCAACAACAAAACATTCCCTCGAAAGCCTGGATGTGATGACGTCCCTGGACGTAACATCCGTTATGAACAGCGATCAATGTCTTTAAAGCCCAGTCTATGACAAATCCAAGGAAAACATACCTCAACAGTGCACCCTAGTGGAGCTCTCGCGAACCACCCACACACAAACGGTCGTGATTCATGAACCAAAGCGTGTGTTACTCTAATCAGATCTATAGCTTGTGTCTGTTCAGTAATATCTGTGGGCTGATTCTGGGTGTTATCGCATGGCTGGTGATTCAGAGATTATCTGTTGCTTTAGGTCTGTTGTTCTATGTCTCCTGTGGATCATAAACGTTGATTGTTTCACTCACTGCTCAAGAATGCAAGACATATCCTGCAAAGCCCAATTGTTTAGAAATCTTAATTGAACTGCTTGACTTTCCTAATGCATTTTAACACCCAGTAATCACAATGGATGAGAACGTTTCTACACAACAGATAAGACTGAATAGATAAAACATTTAGGCTAAATTAACTTTACCAAGCAGCAGGATTATCTAAAATAGTATATCCAATAATTTTTTATATTGTTTTCATTTGTCTTTCTAGGGCTGAACTTTCTGTGACTCGAGAATGCAAGACATATCCTGCAAAGCCCAATTGTTTAGAAATCTTAATTGAACTGTTTGACTTTCCTAATGCATTTATTTTTTATATTGTTTTCTTTTGTCTTTTTAGGGCTGAACTTTCTGTGACTGAGACAAGTGGTTGTCCCACCAAGCTTTCCTGGATGAACGTGCTAACTGCTAACTGTCACATTGGACTCTCGGCTTAGTTTCTAAATTGTAAAACCCTCTGCCGACCCGTTAATGGCACGACACTCCATCCCTTCATCTCAGGGTCTAGATGGGAATGTTGATTTTAAGTGCTGAAAGATGAATCTTAGAGTTAACACAGTGACTCCTTCTTCTAACCTGTACCATCAGTAGGGCTTTGTAGAAGAAGGAGGGCGGAGGTTTGTTCCTGGCGTCGATCACCACCGTCAGACCCAGGGACCGCACGTCTTTCCTATGTGAATACAAGGACGCAAGTTTAGGCACATTGAGGTGTCCGCACTGTCATGGTTGCTACATCCCATTGATGCTTAAAACATCTTTCCATGACTACCCACACAGGGCATAACAAAGGGATCTTCCCAAAAGGGATTTCTTGGAAGGCTCCGTTCACAACGTATCAAACTGAGGAGTGAGCTTTAATGCACATTCTCATTTCTTACTTTCTTTTATCTGACATGGGTGTTATTTCAGTGGTTTAACCTTTCTTTCCACTTTCTGTGTCAATATGCCCAGTAACACCCCAAAATAACATCTCTCCCAGTTGTTAGTCTAAATAAGACTAGTCTGTTCTTTTAAAGTCAGCATACCGGACAGTGAGCGTGCCAAAAGGCCTGTTAAAGGGTTACCAGAGATACATGAACAGGAAGCAAAGCACTTTGGGAAAATGGCTGACGTAAAAAGGGTTTTATAAAATACATTTGACTGTTGTCAAAAGGACAGTCTGTTCAGTAAGAGGTCACCTCAAACTTCCATGTCCATCTAATGATGCTGTCAAATGTTCATAATTACAACAAAGCTAAAACATAACATTGTAAAAACTCTTTGTCATTCATGTTAATTGCCTGCATTTATTCGCAGGGAGAACTTGATTCCTTTGAAATGATGTCAGACAAGAAGGAGCTGTTTTGTATATGCACAAATGTTGTAGGCTTAGCTCAATCTTGGTGGTGCAATGGACAAATTTGGTGGAGTGAAAACATTGAGATCATAAGGTCAAATTGTTACTGATATACAGGATAAAAGTAGAAGAAACCCTGATGAAGCGTGTCTGTCGAAATGTTGGTCTTATTAAAAAATTATATGCATTTGAGTTTAGAGTATGCAGCTTTTTCATTCATTTTGTTTCGAAATTGTTACTGATGCCATGTGTGTTACTGAAATATTCTGTGACAGTTTTGAGGAAGTTCAGAAGTTCAAAAATTCAGAAACCTCCAAATGAACCACAACTGCCCTTCAACCAAAGGAGGCAAAAGGAGTGCTCAAGTCATGGAGTAGGTAAATAACGTCTCTTTCATTAAACTCTGGATTTTCTCTTTTGTTTTTACTTTATCAACGAGGTTTAGGAGACGGGGCATTTTGTTACATTCTGCTTTGACGGGTTGTGTTTGTAGAAGCAGTTAGACATGGACCATTAAAGGATTAAATATCTTAAGAAAACCTCTGTAACTTTAAGGCCAGATTCAAGTGAGTGTCTTTTTAGGAGCGTCCGTGTCTGTAACCTGATTTCAGGTTGAACCCTGGCCTAGTCGCTCTAGATGGGCCTGCTAAAATGTTACAATCTAAAGTCCACAAATCATGCCAGCTCAGTGACTGAAGGAAGGATCATTATTGCGCTCAAACTGGGCCAAAGTGTCATGTAACACTCTACTGCCCTCATGTGGTGAAAAGAGATATTTAAGAATCCACAAACATTGGAGCGTGCTGAGTGAGTGTGGAACTTAAATGAATACCAAGCCATGTGAAACACTCAGCGTCACACCATTAACATGCTAGGTGATCCCACACATCTGGGCTTTGTCGCTCTCCTATCCGGCGATGCGTAATAAATAAGGTGGGAGCGGGACCCATTGCTCAAACACGCCCCCCACAGACACATACTGCCATAGTCCCTGGAAAAACTCTCATCTGTGTTTGGTATTACCTGGGGATGGAGTGGAGGTAGAGTAGCGCTGTGCACACCTCCTGGGCAGACAGCAGAGGGGACGTCCAGCCCTGCCTGTCCCCATGGACCTCCAGCACGGCCCTGCCTGCCTTGTCTCTACTCCCTGTGGGAAGAAGGGACAATGTAGGGTGATGTGGACCATGTTCTTAACAACAGGAAACATAGAAGAGCCTTTGTTATCAGACCACACAGAGTGGCACTGTATGTCATACAGAATTAAAGCGCAGTACCTGGTAGACTGATAATGCCCAGGTTCAGCAGGTCGCTAATGTTTCTGAAGTTGGAGTCTTGGGTGGGGGAAGATGGAGGACCTCCGGGTACAGGGGACTGGGGCTGGGTGGAGGGCGCTGAGGGCTTCGTCTTTGGGCTCTGGGGTTTGGTGGTAGATTTGTGGGGCGGTACAACAGTTTCTGAGTCACCTTTGCCAGTCTGGGAATCTTGAGAGTGGGTAGGGGTGGGGGGGGGGGGGGGGTGACAGAATGGTGATTTAACCAGAAACACTCTTTGTAGGAATGGTTATTTAACCACAAAGACTTTGACGGAATGGTGATTTAACCAGAAATACTGTTTTGTTGTATTCATAATTTTACCTAATTTTAACTGAGTGTTATTAAAGACTTTGTTCAAACCTCTGTTGTAGCCTTGCACCACCACAGCCCATCCAGCTAAAATGAATCATCTCAAACAACAAGGCTAAAGCATAAGCCTGCATAGACAGATTGCTCAATGCCCAGGATTCAAGAACAAAGCTATACTGTAAAGTCTTCCCGGTCAAATTGTTCTGACATTAAAAAAGATTAGACATGATCTATTGCATTTTCAAGCTATACTTTATTTTAGTCACTCTATATCCTGTTTGGTGATCTTTTATCACAAGGAGCCTTTTTTGGGACAAGTTTTAACGGCTGACTTTCATACAAACCTTAATCCTAGACGCCACGACTGTGCAATACACAGACTTAAACATCGGACTCAGTCTCGTCCTGTCACCAAACACTGAGACTCGAGAAGCCTGGCTTTGATTTCATCCTAATTTGTTTCATCTAGAGCCAACAAAGACCTCTCAGTACTGCCTCTCCCTTACCAATCTAATAGCCTCTGACAGGCATGTCTCCAGATTTGCAGACAGGGAGGGGTGGATTCCCAAATCACCCTTTTCCCCTTCCCCTAGCCCCTCCATTTCAACGTCCATGTACACCTCTTTTATGTGCACAGGTGTCCCAAAGCAGAAGGAAAGGAAGGGGTCAGTGGTTAATGAGTCTCCTACTGCCCCTTGGATGGTGCCTCCATAAAGGACAGCCAACGAGGCAGCTGCTGGACCGGTTTGCATAAGCTTACACGATGAGAACAGAAACAAAGTGAACGCATTTGGTTATTGTCCCTTAAATTAAAGGCCAAACTTTTACTGAGGTTTATGCCTTTGGTGAATGGAGGGGGATTTGTTAAATTGAATTTCCTTCTTGTTTCGTTTTGTAGACGTGGAAACAGTTCCAGAGCTGGGTCCGGCAGTACCACCGCGGTGTGGGTGGGGGTCTGACCGTGCCACCAGGTGTGGGTCCAGTCACTGGTTCTTCAGCAAGAACTCCCTCCACTATATTTCCCTACTGTGTCTATCCAACAAGCAGAAATGCCAGAAAAGTATATATTCAAAAAGTGTTATAAAATGTACATCCTTCCTGTCACTAGTGTGTCCGGACGTCTGTTGCCCCCTCCTTCCTCCCTGGCCTCCTCGGGCCTCCTCGGGCCTCCTCGTGGAGATTGGGTGCCATTGTAAGTACCCTTGTGGGGGCTTAGCGAATGTGGAATGTTTCTTTCCATTAAAGGAATGTAATGTTTACTACCATAGCCAATGAACACAGGCCTAATTGACCCCTCTCAGGGTTAAGCACTTGATGTGCTATTTCCATCCTTCTCCCTTGGTGTTTAGGATGACGTGGATGTAGTCCTAGAGACCAGACCAGATAGGAAAGAGGAGGGAACACCACCCATTATACCCAGATCCCTACATTGTAGGGAGCCCCTTTATGACAACCTCTGACCTTTGACACAAACCATTCTGCAAAATGGGGATTACATTTGAGATTAAATTAGTTGCTGTACCCCATAAAGTTGGCTAGAGGACTCAGCTTGGATGTAGATCATATTAAAAAGGTCACAGAGGGCTTCCGATGTTTTAAAGTAATCAACTGTGTAGGATGTGAAATGGGTTCAGTAGTAAAGGGACTCTGGAGTCGTTCTAATCAGCCTTTAGTTGCGTGCAGTCAAGCACATCCAAGACACAACATCCACAGATTGTATCTGCTGTGTGAGACTGTTCTGCATTCCCAAAATAGTCTAAATAACCCACACATTGTTGTCATTTTTAGGCCACATTATTGTTGTCCTACATTCAGCTTATTGCCTTGTGTAAGAGACACTAATTGCATATACCACAGACACATCTCTGGTCTCCTTTTGGAGGGCATGGGCAGCCCCATTAAGGCCACATCCATGTGGATGTAGTCAATTTGTTGAGTCATGTGATCCATTTTACTAAGTGATTGGTGGGTCCTAACAGTGGTCGAAGATACAGCATGCATATCAGGAAGCCGGTCAGTCGTCTGCTAAAACTGACAGTTGGTAACTGAGGAGAGTTTGTCTGGTGACTGAAGCACATTCTCATCTAGTTCCTGTCCATAGTCATCCTTACCTTTGATGGCAGTCGTGCGTCTCCTCAGCTTGGGAGACACCAGGCTGAAGGCTGGGTCCTTCCTACACTGTACCACCTGGCCGCTGGTGGGAATCATCTCTTTGCAGATGTCACTATGGCTTCTGTTGTTCAGTTTATAGACCGGAGGACTTCCTCTGGCTTTCTCAGAGACGGTGGACAGTGACCTGAGCTTTCCCTTGTGTTTGCCAATAGTTTTGACCGCCTCCGGGTTCCAAACTAGCTTGGGGTTGACATCACTCTCGCAGGCATCGACTAGGTGAAGGCCCGCTGGAGGTGACGTCACCTCAGAGACAGGTCGCATTTTAGGGTCCAAGAGGTCAGTCCAAAATTCCTTATTCTGGGGTTCCACATGGCCCAGTTTATGGACGGCTTCATGTTCTTTAGTATGTTTTTGTGGGTTGTGTGCTGTGGCAGGTTCAGTGGATGGTGATGTGTGACTGAGTTCCAGTGGGGGTTCGTTGGTCGGGCGTCCATGAGGATTTGACTCCGGTCCGACAACAGGCTCCTTAAAGTGGCCACAACACTTCCCAGGTACCTGACCTCCAGTGTGACCTCTGCAGCATGACTCCTCCCCCTCACAGGGGTCACACTCGTCCAGTCCAGACAGGGTGCCCACACTCCCCCTGTCAAAGGGAACCGGGTTCCGCAGTGCCGCCAGGTAGGAGTCCCTGTACCTGCATTTGAGCTCCTCCCCGCTAGGTTGTGGTCCAAGCTTCCTCCGGCTGCATGGCGAGCAAGGCTCCTCCGAAAATCTGAGGGTGCGCCCACAGTGGGCGCTGTTCCCACGAGGCACCGGGGGAGGCGGCCGGACCGGTTTCAACACAGGTGGAGTGGATAGGTTGGGGGTCTCGTTGCTTCCCACAGGGGGCTGTTTTTCCTTGGAGAACTCCACTAAATCCACGTAGTCCCCTTCCATCTCGCGGTAGCTCCGGCTGGTGTCCCACGTGTTGGGCGATACCCAGCCCACGGGCTTGATTAGCGGCTTGGAGCGCGGTTTGGGCGCGGCCGTCTCGTGGTCCCCCTTGATCAGTTTTGAAGTGCCGTCGGTGAGCCGCAAGGACACAGAGATGCCGTCCCTGCCGGGGAGGATCATGGTCTCCAGGGAGAGGGCGGAGGAGGTAGACTCGGACGTGGAGGGAATCTGCAACGGCCTGGGCTGAAAGGGGACGCCGCGGGCGGCGCTCGCCGTGCTCACAGCCTTGGGCTTGTCCAGGAACTCGGGGACGGCCACTTGCGCCCAGGGCACCTTCATCACTCCCTGGTCGGTGGACAACAGGCAGCGGGACAGCGGGGTACTGTGGCGACCATCGTTGACCTCCCTCAGCCAGTCGAGGGTGAAGATGCAGGGGTAGGATGTCTCCGGGATGGGGGTCTCCTCTACCTCGCGGCAGCCCTCCTCCAGGAGGCTCTTGAGGACAATGCGGGACGCCTGTTCGCCAAAGGGCTCCACCTGCAGGTAGAAGTCTCCGGGGCGCAGCAGGAGCGGGTTGAGGGGAGCGAGCTGGACCACGATCCTATCGTGGAGGCACAGCGGCCAGCCTTCGCAGCGGAACAGAACGTCTGAGTATGCAGCCTGCGATGAGGGAGGGAGAGGTGGGATGAATTAGATGGATTTATGGACTTACGCCAGTCAGTGTCTCTCATCACCATTTCTGTGAAAGTATTTTTGTTTCCGCCCAACTGTTCTCAATCAATCATAAACGCCCTTTATAGAATAATACAGTTTTAAGGATTAAAATAAAATAGCCCTAATTTAGATTCCTATGGTTACCACTAGGGGTGCACTTGAGGTATGTAGATGTGACTTGAGGTATGTAGATTTGACTTGAGGTATGTAGATTTGACTTGAGGAGATAGTGGTTATGAAATAAAAACAGAAGTAAACACCAGATTATGGCCTAAACCCGGCATTTCTAGAGTTTCCAATGAAAACAAAATGCCTGGGATTCCACATGTTTTGTTTTATACACCATGTGGAGAAACCGTTAAATGTGATCCTCCGCTGAGCGGTGGCAGGGCTGTTCACATCCACAAATAAATAATCTGAATGTATGAAGCAGAAATACCATCTTGGATACATTCTTTGATGGATAACTAGACCTTTTGTTTGTTTCGTTTTTTCTTCTCCTTGTAATACTATTATAACCCCAGTTGTGAACTTGTGGTTTTACTGAACTCTATGCGTGTGTGTGTGTGTGTTTGTGAGATGGAGAGAGTATGGGTGCGTGAATGTTTTGCGTGCATGTGTGTGAGTGATTTGCGTGGGTGTGTGAGAGAGTGTTTTGCATGTGTGTGTGAGTGTGTGTGTGCGTGTGCACTCACACACGCCGCCTGCTGCACGCTCTCCAAGAGGTGTTTGGATGGGATGAGGAAGTCCAGCAGGCAGTGCAGCGCGTCCCCCTGGTAACGCTCCTCGATGGTCCTGAACAGCTGACTGAGGACGGTGGGCGCTGTGGCCTCGAAGGGCGGGAAAAGGGCCGACAGAGCACTTTGGATGGACGAGTCCAGGGATTCTGGATTCTAGTGAGTAGAGAGGAAGTGACAGGAGGAGAACGTGGGGAGAGATTTTTTTAGGTCACACTTTAATTTTACTTGAATACAGAATGAGTGCACGTGACCGCAATGTGAGCACATAACTGGAATGTGAACATATAACCGCAGAGTGAACACATACCCGCAGAGTGAAAAACATAACCGCAGCGTGAACACAACCGCAGCGAAAACGGAGTAAAAACAGCGTAATTGGAAGTGGATTTGCCAGAGTGCAAATCCCCAAGTGTGGGCCTGTGTGTGTCAGTATGTACCTAAGTGCGCTTGTGGGTGTGTGTGTTGAATAGATTCCCAGGAGCCTTTTGACTTCCAGTAGTTTCGACAGCGCTGCTTTTGTCTGAAGAACATCCACATAACCTCAGAACGTCCAGAAAGATAAATACTCCCTGAATGTTAAGCCACAGGACAGATATTTAGCCCCACACTGGGCCCTTTGGAAGGCTTCAAAGCCAATCACTTTAGTGTCTGCAGCCGGAAAACAAGTTTGACTTTAAAGTGCTGCTGAGCGTTCTGTGTGAATATATAATTTTGGAGACATTGATGTAGCAGCCTTAAGTTGTCATAATCATCATCAACATCATACAATAAAGATTTTCTGTCAGCATGGAACATTCCTCTAATATGTAATATCCGCTAAGGTTGTATCTTCATCCTTGTTTCAGGAGAGAAATTAAAAACGGATGGTTTGGGAGATTGCGGTCGCTGTTTGAAAAGGGGAACAAAACTAAACAAGAGCCTTCGGCATTGCCTGGATATACTCATCTCTGCACTCAGTGACTGTTTCATCCTGGTCCAAGATACACCTCATTTAAGTTGGCATACTTCAAACAGGCACAAGGTCAGGTTAGGATCAGATTCTAACGGACAAGTAATAGTGAGAGAACAAAGAATCACATGGTCTTCATCATCGGGCCCCATAGAGAGGAAGCCATGTAAAAGGACACCGCTGTGTGCTGAAGGCGTCCACAATATGACTGTTTACTAAATGCATACACAACCCAATGCTAGGCTGCACATGTCTGTTTCAGATCGTCTCAGCCGTTGGAATGAGGAATCGGACCACATCTATGTGTGTTTGTACCACATCGGCTGCTCGAACCAGCTGTGGAGAATAGTACTAGCATAACACATAGGGGGAAGAAATCAGGGGAAGAGGTTAAAAGGCGTCGCACGCCAACATGAATGATTTTCAGATGTTGTCCAGACTTAGAAGGTCCTGCGCTGCCAACATTCCACTAGGTCAAAAGACTTCGGAAAAACTTCGACTCTGTTGTGTAATGTCCCTTTAAGCTCAGTGACACTGATGTGAGGATGTTTATTTTTCTCTCTACAAATATTTGACAGATTTTAATGACAGAAACATTTGCAAGGTACAATTTTTACTTCTCTTTTCTGTTGATATTACTCATAAAGAATGCTGCTTTTGGATGGAAATGTTTGGTGTGGGGTTTGGTCAAACGCTTTGAATATTATAAAACAATAACAAGCCTTTACTAACCTCAAAAGCCAAAGGCAACTCATTTTGTGGAATATAGTGAAAAAATTTATGCCACCGACAACAGAAGAGAATGTAATTCCACTATTGGGAAGAAACCTGCAATTGATTGAAATGTCTTGTATTTTATCAATTGATTATCAAACTAACAAGTAACATTTAACCTTTTTAGAGGCAGGTAGGAAAGAGTGTTTTATAAATTGTTCAGTCCCTTGCTAGAGGGCAAATTGTCCATTAGTTGGCTCAGGGATTTGAACCAGCAGCTAATTGTGTAATGGACAAATGCTTTAACCACTTGACTATTTTCCATAGATTGACCACCTGTCTGTAAAGCCTTAAAGGCTGCAATGTGAAAGGTGTTTTAATTAGTAACTTCCATCTTCGTAAGTAGCTGAAAATCCCTCTCTCTTTATTTTGTGGAATATAATCCCTTCAAAGGATTACAATAATGTTTGAGGTTTCTGTGTGGATTAATGAACATGCTAACTGAAAACCGTTACCTGGAAAAGCCATGGATTTCTGTGCACAAAAGCTGGATAACTACTTACGAACGCAGGTAGGCTTTAGGTGTGTTGTGTGTTAAACTAGAGAATGCCTTTGCTTTGCCTACCAGTGGGAGACCTTTAACACCCAGTCAGATGATTTTGCATAGCAGCAAAACATACAGGAAGATCATACGACCAGAGCTCTGTGTGGAACAGAACATCACTGTTGATTAGGTTATTTTTCTCCTTGTCTGATTTACTGCCTGGTCCTATTGACTCAGTCTTGTATTTCAAGATTGTTTTGAGACCCCACATTTGCAGAGTAAGCGTAACAGCAAACGAAAAGCCTTGTCAAATGACTCAAATTTTCTCTTCAGTTCTCTGGCTCAGTGGTTCTCAAACTACTCCTGGGGATCCCCAAGCTGTCTCTCAATTTGATTTGCTATTATTAAACGAGAGGCATGTTCTATTTTTCTAAAACACACCGCCTCACTGACTCTGTCAGAACTTTGAAAACTAAATGTTTCTATGTAATTTATTGTACTGACACACAGAGAAGTAATTTCTTGTTTCCCTTTTTGTTGAAAATTTGTTTGGAATTTGTAACTATTTAGGTGGGGTAGGACTGCAGGCCCGCTTAATGAGAATACAATCTGATATGATTATTATAGACCAATAGATCTAGATTATTAGTGAATCCAATATTGCAATATTCTTCCTGACAACCACTCAGGAAGAATAGTTTTACAGGTAATGAGTTTCAAAAAATAGTTCATTAGACAAATAGCAATGGTTATTCAAATTAAACCACAAACCCTTGAATCAGGTGTGTGAGTGCTACAACAAAAAGTGGGACCAGGATTGGGAAACACTGCTCTAAAGGGCTCCATAAAGGGCTCCATGCTTTTTTCACCATATATAGATGCATAGTGGGAGCCGACTGCAGCTTTAAGGTGATGCAATTTTGAGTGTTTGTGTTTCAGTCGTTGCTGTTTTATGAATATAGCCTTTCCAAAATCTCAATCTATTGGTGCAATATGAACAATAACAGTGGTTTCCCAGACATCAACAATAAAATGAGATACTGTAGCTGTTGTATGTACTTTAACATAGAATGCCTGGATTTACACCCTTTTTTATGAGCTTCCCACATGGCTTAATGAGCAAAAGTAAATTCCTGACAGGGGTCAATTTTAAAACCAGACAGGCCAGATTAATTGGAGATTTTGACTTCAACCCTGACTCAACCCACCTCATGGGTGGGTTGGCTGATGATATATTCTGGTGAGTGGGACCACCCCCCGCGTCAGATACTGTAAACATAGCTCCACAGACACAGCTCTACAGCTGGACCCAGTTCAGACCGGCTCCCTAAGCCAAGTGGGGTGAGTGTGTAGGGAGGATGAGAGAATGCAGCGTTGTGAACTCTTTTGTATCCCGTTTCACTTGATGAACTGCCAGCACGACATGCCAAACAGAACAGGCCCGGCCTGGCTCGGTTCACCATGACTCCTTCCTAGGGACAAGCACTTGGTGGGCCTGGTATTTGCGTGAAGAAGCCGTGACTCAGACGGGGCTCTGATAGCAGCCCTTTGGCCCCAGACCACACGCTAAGCACCGGCTCAGACTACTTTCCACATCCTTTATCTGAAATCTGATCACTTGGTTAAATGGGAGGTGCAGGTATCAGAAACTCAGCAACAATAACAAATAATGAAAAATAGTATAAGAAATCAATGACACTGTGTGTAATATGAGGCAAAGTGTGGTGAATTTGTTGCTCTGTTTCCATTAGTAACGATGACACATGTTTATGTGTTCCGGCACTTTCTCTCACTAAATGGATTAGCATTAATGACCTACACATTCAGGACAACACATCACTTATCAGTCCACCCATATTTCCACCTAATTATTAAAAGAAATGTGAACCGTGTTGCTTTATCTCGAAGGCTTTGGAATCACCGGGAAGGCCTCAAAATACATATTCTTCTCCTCTTTCCTCCCCCTTGTCTCCCTCTCAAAACCCATTGGAGGAAAAGGTCAGTGGGGAGGGACATCTGGCTTTCTCATCCACTGAGTGTGAGGAGGCCGTGGGAAGTCATCAAGGCCTTCTAGGCCTTAGAGAGGGCATGACGATTGAAACAAATATATGCATGTTATAAATTTGTATCATTTATCTTTTATTTTTTAATCTTACTTTCACTTCAATTATCTTTTCATTAAATCTTTTCAGTTTTTATTGGAAAGAGAAGTGTTAATAATACAAACCAGAAACTTAAAAATGAAAACTGCCCAGTGAGGACTTTTCTTAGGTGAGCAGGGCAGTAATATCTAGGCAACTATGGCAGCTATTGGTTAAGACTTCAGATTCTGGACAGAAGGAATCTGCCATTGCTGTGGCCATTATTGTAGACTGACAGTAGACTCAACCAATCAGGATTTGACTTGGCTGCTAGGCACGACCAGAGCTCATGGCTGAGTGGTGCAGCACAGATGGCCACGACTTCAACCATTTTTTAAACCGCTGTGCTCTCTTAACCGAACGACATGCGCTTCACTCCTCGCTCCCCTTCAGCTCCACACGTACTGGCTGTTTTATTCATTTACATGATGTCATCAAGAAGCAGCGATTGGCTCGCATTTAAGACTGCAGACTGAGGTAGTTCAGCACGCCTGAAGTAAATGAGTGGAAGATTCAGTTATTCCTGCGGATTATTCAGTTTGACATTTTAGAGTTTTTTTTTTTTTTAGAGGAGATGAGGGGCATGCATTTTGTGTGATCTTCCTCAAAAGCTAATAATTAAATCAAGCTTCAGTCCACAAGCTTGAATCCATTATCACAGTATCTTAACGGTTGCACGTCATCGTCTTGTCTGATGGAAGTGGACATCCAGTGGAAAATGTATGCACTTACTGCTGTACGTTTCTCTGCTAAACTACACTGACGTTAATTTGCTAATATCCTTGATGTGCATCTAGATAGCTTTTGTTTTAGCCTTTAATGTTCCAGATCGGGGACAAAAACAAAGTACAGGAAAAATGGAGACAAAACAAGAAGGCGAAACAAGGAGACGAAAGAGCATTCGAATTTGCCTCACCCCCCACCCCCCAACACAGACACTAGGCCACTTCTGAATCCAGCTGACAGTAACATTCCAGCTCCCCCACTCTGCCTTCTCAAGTATGCACTGCTGTGTGTGTGTGTGTCTGTGTGTCTGTGCCTGTGTGTCTGTGTGTCTGTGTGTCTGTGTGTCTGTGTGTCTGTGTGTGTGTGTCTGTGTGTGTGTGTGTCTGTGTGTCTGTGCCTGTGTGTCTGTGTGTCTGTGTGTCTGTGCCTGTGTGTCTGTGTGTGTGTGTCTGTGTGTCTGTGCCTGTGTGTCTGTGTGTCTGTGTGTCTGTGTGTCTGTGTGTCTGTGTGTGTGTGTCTGTGTGTGTGTGTGTGTCTGTGTGTCTGTGCCTGTGTGTCTGTGTGTCTGTGTGTCTGTGCCTGTGTGTCTGTGTGTGTGTGTCTGTGTGTCTGTGCCTGTGTGTCTGTGTGTCTGTGTGTCTGTGCCTGTGTGTCTGTGTGTGTGTGTCTGTGTGTCTGTGCCTGTGTGTCTGTGTGTCTGTGCCTGTGTGTCTGTGTGTCTGTGCCTGTGTGTCTGGGCCTGTGTGTCTGTGCCTGTGTGTGTGTGTCTGTGCCTGTGTGTCTGTGTGTGTGTGTGTGTGTGTGTGTGTCTCTGTGTGTGTGGGTCTGTGTGATCTAGTCCACATGTGGGACTTGAAAACCTGACAAATTGCCCCTGCCAGGTTTTTGGTGGATCTTCAATAGGAAAAACCTAATTTATTGCTTAGGGGTTCGGTTTTGGGAAGAACGTACAATTGGGCACCGGGTAAGAATTGGGGTTAATTTTATGTACATGCATTACCAGTTAGGTTTAGGGCTAGGGAACATGGATTTCTAGGTTAGGGTTAGGTTTAGGGGATAGGGAACATGGATTTCTAGGTTAGGGTTAGGTTTAGGGCTAGGGGATAGGGAACATGGTTTCAAGTTTCATGGATAGAAAACCCAAGATGCTTGTGAAAAGCCTGGGGCTTCCCTCCTGCCACCTATTGTCCCGTTAATCCAGTTGTTTAACCTTCAACACAGCCACTGTTCACTGATGGTTGCTAGGCCCATTCAATCCAAGGTCTTTGTTTGACATGGATTGTCTGCTCTGGGATGTGTCTTGATGGGCAGGGCTTTGTCCTGTCTGTCAGAGGGATGTCTCATGGGTAGAAGTGAGTTGTGAAGAGATCATTATAGTCCTCTATAGACCGCTTGCCCCCTGTCTCTCCACCAGCAATATCTCTCTCTCCCTGCCTCACTCTCTTTATCTGTCTCTCAATTCAATTTCAATTCAAAGGCGCTTTATTTGGCATGACAAACAGGTGTTTGCATTGCCAAAACATTATTACAACAAACAGTCAAATGTACAGTGTGCAAAAACAAAATGTACAGAATTAAGAAAGGGATTAGATACTTTACAGTGTGCTATAAATTATATATAGTATTTTTACATAAATGTGCAAGTTGAGTAAATCACTTTACCCCATTGGGTGTTTCTTTCAATCTACCTGTGGTATCCTCTGTCTTTCTCTCAGTCTCCACCTCTCCCTCTCACTCTACCTGCAGCACCTCCTATTTCTCTCTTTCTCTCTCTTTACGTCTTTTCTCTCCACCTCTCCCTCTCTCTCTCTCCACCTCTCCCTCTCTCTCCACCTCTCCCTCTCTCTCTCTCCACCTCTCCCTCTCTCTCTCTCCACCTCTCCCTCTCTCTCTCTCCACCTCTCCCTCTCTCTCTCTCCACCTCTCCCTCTCTCTCTCTCCACCTCTCCCTCTCTCTCCACCTCTCCCTCTCCTCCTCTCCACCTCCCCCTCCCCCAACCAGGTTGAAAAAAACGTTGGGCTGACAACTCTTGGATTTCAACAGCTATGTCAACAACCTCATATGGCTTGTGACACGCTATCTGTGTGAGACTGTGTGTGTGTGTGTGTGTGTTTGTGTGTGTGTGTTTGTAGACTGGATGTGGTACTGGAGAAACACCGTCATCAGCATAGGGTAAAAGAAAAAACACACAAATGTGATTAGAATGAGGATAATCTCTGACCTCCAAAATGAATGACCCCCTATTGCGCCTTTGTCCACATGCCACAAGCTTTAACTGACTTTGCTGAACTGGAGTATTTATCACATTTGAGTTAAATCCTTGTGAGGAATTGACGAGCCAGTAGCAACTCTGGGCTCAAGACTGCAGCCCAGACCCCAACCCAGGAACAACACATGGGCTCTCTGTAAAATGCTCCAAGGAACGTCACCTGTGATTAGTAATGATGTTTTGTAAGTTCAGAGAAAAGGCAGTGACCCTGGTGATTCACTTTGCTGGTCTGGCCACAGAAACATGGTCGAGAGCTAAGTCGCAGAACAACACATCTACCCAAAACTACACCACACCATTACTGGAGAGCGTATATATGATGCTAGGCAGGAACATTCCATCTGCGTTGTTCCCAAAACAAGCAACAATGAAAATACCCACTGGATCGATGGTATCAGTGAAACACATAGGAGTTTTGTTTACCCAAAAGGTGTCTTAAAGGCAGATTTGCCCTGGAGCCAGAAATAAATGTGAATGGTTGACTAGAAAGGGGCGGAGCTTGAATTTCAAACAGGCTGACCGCTCTCAGAGGACATTTAGACAGGGCTTGTCCCTACCCTAAACCCTAACTCTAACTGAAACCTGTTCACTTCTCCTAACCTTAACCCATACGTAACCCTGACATTAACACTGGGGAACGTCAATGGTTTCAACCGACATACATTGTAGGTGTTGAGTACATTTGCAAATAATCCAACAATAAACCACTTTACCGTGTAACACCGTATTTCCAGCTTCCATCATGTTTTCACAGTCTTTCCCTTCTTCCACTCCTTCCTGTCCTTGCTCTCTTCAGGGCTACTCCTATTGGTTGGCTGCACAGCGCCGTCTTTGTCTGAGGCCCTCTTGTAAACCTCGGCTCAGGGCTTTAGCAAACGGACACACAATTGAACTAAGCCTTTTTTGATCCTTTTACGCCAGACCCGCCTACTATACAAAAGACCCCAACAAGACGTGCCCCCATGGACCCGTTCACCACATCTATCTGCCTTGAGCGAAGTAAAGTGTGCGGATTCAGCCTATAACATTGTCTTTAACACGTCTGTGAGACTCTCAGGCTGTGTTTATTTTTCGGGTTTTTTCTATACCGATGAATGACATTTCTTAATCTCCACGTTATTCCCAGAGTCTCTTTAAAAATGTTTGTATACCTATAAACATCTGGAAATGTTTGTTTCTGGGGAGTATGTCCGTCAGAGTACCGTCTGCCTGGTTAATTAGGCCAAACGTTGGATGTGGCACGAAAGGGCTCTTTGCTCATAAAGCATCCTTAATGCAGTCCAGATATCACAGTGAATAATTCTGCATGAACACTGCTGTGTGAAGACCAGTGGGTGGTTTCAATGTGTTTGCACAGGTGAATGGCCCTTTTCTCCCCCCCTCATTCCCCGCATGGGCCAGAAGTTCCTGGTTTCTGCAGACGTTCCTCTCGGGTGTGCAAGAAGGCGGCGGGCCTTCGGGGCTCGGGCGTCAGGAGATGGAGAGCGATGCCTTAACACTTGAAGGTGCCACACAAGGGATTTGTCTCCAATGTGCAAGCTACGTGAATTACAAGAGCAGCCTGTCTCATTCAAACGACAACATGCTCTCTCGTGCTTTTTGAATTACACCTGCCAACCTTTTACTGTTGATTCCATCCACCAGGTTTAAACAGCTGTAAATAAATATATACTGCGTACATGAATTAGAAAATGTTTTTCACACGGTAAAATTGTTCTCCACTAAATCGTAACGCAGATTTTCTCAGAAAAAGAAAAAAGGACAATACTAAAGGTGAAAACTGGGGGGTAAGTTATTTTATGAAACATCCTCATATATGCAGCCTATTAAAGCAATTTTCATCAATTGCAAAATGTGAATAGTGGAATTCACCTTTACCAGAAAATAAAGGTCAGGCCTCTTCATTTGACACACTCTTATGAAGGATGACATACATACCCCCCATCCCCCACACCCCTCATGGGAATTGAACCCCCAACCCTGGCATTTCAAGTGCTATGGTCTATCAACCCGACTATTTGGGACCTACAGAGAAAACCTGACGTGGCCCCGAAGCTTGGAGCCCCCGGCCTTGTGCCTCACAATGCCTGTTTGGGTGTCCGTCCCTGACTCCTTAGTTGTCCGAATGGGCTGAAACAGAATGACAACAGCAAACCTTTTACGTCTTTAAATCCCTGCTTCAGGAAGCTTTAGACGGAGGAAACCAGGATTTGACAGTTAGTCATGTTTTCACACGGCACTGCCAAATACCCAGAATGCAGCCGTGGACTGAACTGAAGCAGTCCAGTAGTCACTTGGCTGCCAGAGTGAACACAAATGCTGTATTGTTGAGAGGCGATGAGCTGTCGACAGGCTGGGAAGGGGGACGCGGGCCTGGAAGACTAACGCAGAACCTCTTAGTAGTAGCAAAGCAGCGACCCCAACAGACTTCGGATTAACAATAAGCATCTTCTCATTCCAATCCTGACTAACCCTTAAACAAGGGATCACAGACTCCATGTTCCTGTACGCTGCCGATGGTATCTGCCGTGTTTAGCCTGTCATTGGTGTAATCCGCCGTTTACACCACAGTTAGTAAATCGTCTTGTTTTGGATTGGGCCACGGTATTGTGAAATGCTGCAATGTTGCAATGCCAAATGATTTGGTTCAATGAGCCAAACACTGCATTACCATCTTTAGTCACTTCAGGCTTGATTGAGTCCAACAGTGAGAGTTCAACTGAGCAAAACTCAATATACCAAAGAAAGAGTACCTTTTCAGTACATGTGACGCTGTCTATTCAGTAATTTCCGATGAAATGTATTCCAACATCGTTCTCATCATGTCCTCGTCAGATGTATTGTTGAAGCCATATTCACTAAAGGGCTTTGGAAATATGCCTTTAGCTGATATGTAAACATGAGCTGATTTTGCCCTGTTGAGAAATTCTAAGGGGCTTTTCAGGCCTGGGCTTGATGAGTTACCTAAACTTTGAATGAATGCTGAATCCCCATGACACTTCCTTTTGGCGTGACATGGAAGATCTGAAAGTGGTAGTGAATGATAAAATATATTATTACTGTATAACAGCACTGAATTTATGTGTTTGTATTTACGGAGAATGAAGAACCAGAATGTGCATAGTACCGGAATCTAAGCAATTTAACTGACAGGAAAACGAATGTCAGTTGGGCAGAGAGTAAATACAACATCAGTCACACAACATCAGTCACTCAATGTCAGTCACTCAACGTCAGTCACTCAACATCAGTCACTCAATGTCATTCACTCAACGTCAGTCACTCAACGTCAGTCACTCAACATCAGTCACTCAACGTCAGTCAGTCACTCAACATCAGTCACTCAATGTCAGTCACTCAATGTCAGTCACTCAACATCAGTCACTCAACATCAGTCACTCAATGTCAGTCACTCAATGTCAGTCACTCAACGTCAGTCACTCAATGTCAGTCACTCAACGTCAGTCACTCAACGTCAGTCAGTCACTCAACATCAGTCACTCAACGTCAGTCACTCAATGTCAGTCACTCAACGTCAGTCACTCAACATCAGTCACTCAACGTCAATCAGTCACTCAACATCAGTCACTCAACGTCAGTCACTCAACATCAGTCAGTCACTCAACATCAGTCACTCAATGTCAGTCACTCAACATCAGTCACTCAATGTCAGTCAGTCACTCAACGTCAGTCACTCAACATCAGTCACTCAACGTCAGTCAGTCACTTAACGTCAGTCAGTCACTCAACGTCAGTCACTCAACGTCAGTCACTCAACATCAGTCACTCAACGTCAGTCACTCAACATCAGTCACTCAACGTCAGTCAGTCACTTAACGTCAGTCACTCAACGTCAGTCAGTCACTTAACGTCAGTCAGTCACTCAACGTCAGTCACTCAACGTCAGTCACTCAACATCAGTCACTCAACATCAGTCACTCACCGTCAGTCAGTCACTCAACATCAGTCACTCAACGTCAGTCATAATTTAATCAAAACAATCTTCTGTAGATTTCTTTTACTTGGTGTTTGGGAATCCTGCACTGCATGTTTGACTGAATTCCAATCTCAGAGCTCATCCACTCAAGCTATGTGCTGAGATGGGAAAAAGTCTGTTCTTTTTCCCACTGAGCAAGGCACCTCAACCTATTTCTTCCTTCCAGTCACTCTGGATAAGAGCATCTACTAAAAATGTAAACATGTAATAAACGTTTGAAAAAGCCAAATCCATCCAAAACCGGATCACTTTGGGCTTCTGCATGTGGTTGAACTGCTGTCATTAATTAGTCACTATAGTGACCAGGATTAGCACCCAGCAGACATAAAGAAACCACTGGGATCTGTCCTGGACTTTAAACCGAGTTAAGAGAGCAGCTCAGTGAACTGAGGAATCACATTATTCTAAGATGCAAAGCTGTCCGTCTGATACACTCCCCAATGTGTGAAACTCTCCTGTCTGCCCTGACAGTCATTGGCTGTCCGTCTGATATACTCCCCAATGTGTGAAACTCTCCTGTCTGCCCTGACAGTCATTGGCTGTCCGTAGTACATGTGCAATTCACATCAATTCAATACGAATCAAAGGGCTTAAGTGTTGCCGTCGCAACAACACAAAGACGATCTACTTGAGGTTTTTTCCTTCTTCTTGAATGGCTGAGGGACACTTGGGGATGCTGAGTTCAGCTGGCTGCCTGAAAGAGTCCTTCACGACACACACCAGGCTTTGA
Organism: Esox lucius; assembly: GCF_011004845.1. Classification (NCBI taxonomy): domain Eukaryota; kingdom Metazoa; phylum Chordata; class Actinopteri; order Esociformes; family Esocidae; genus Esox; species Esox lucius. Next base: position 39,491,268 of record NC_047585.1, on the reverse strand, counting down.
CTAAGCGTCAATATATTGAAAATCTGGACATTTTCAATCAGGCACACAACAGTATTTGATGCTACTGACTATCTATTTCGTGTCTGAAAGACATTTTATAAACATTATGAAAGCCATCGAACAATGTACGTTCCTTAGAATTAAGTAAATAACTTGCTTTTGGCATTCGTCATCAACATCCAAACTGTTTTGAGTTTGTGGACAAGTGCTTTCAGGAAGAAACGCATACAAGGACATCTCCATTCATGCATCGCAGAAGAAGCAGCTGAGAAAGACAACACTGACTCGTTCAAACCCGCATTCACTCAGTAGGTCAGTGGAGCACAGGCGAAACGCTGTAACCCGAGACAACTTAGAGAGAAACAAAAGCACATGACAGGAGAAGTGATGTTGGTTACCATCTTTCTGTCAGTATCTCGTCTATCCAGGTGAATCTTTCTTCACATGTTGTCCAAGTAATCCTGTCCAGAGAAATTCCCTTTGACCCTAGGCAGGGAGACTTCTTGCCATGTTTTTTAACAACCGACTTGCTGCCGTTGGTGAAGGAAGGTCCACATGGCAGTAAGTGTCCTGCCACCCAAAGGAAGCAATAAATGTCCCATTCCTTAGTGACTTCCTGCAGTTCCAGGGAGTTGAGCTGTGAGCTGTGAAGTGTCTAGCTGCCTGTTGCTTCCAAGCCTCCACTTTTCAGCTTCCCTGGCAGCACTGTCTTTTTGGAGCAAGTGGGAGCATGAGAGAGAGTGAGCAGGAGAGAGAGAGGGAAAGAGGGGGAGGGCAAGAGAGAGTGCCGGAGAAGAAAAAAAAGAGAAGGAAAGCTTTCCCTTTTAGAAGGAAATCCCCTTCTAGGCTGCTCAGGGTTTTTCTCAGAGGCACCAGCCGCTTGAAACAGCATCAGAGAGATCTAGAAACACAGCCTCTCCTTCAGACAGCCTCAGAGAGATCTAGAAACACAGCCTCTCCTTCAGACAGCCTCAGAGAGATCTAGAAACACAGCCTCTCCTTCAGACAGCCTCAGAGAGATCTAGAAACACAGCCTCTCCTTCAGACAGCCTCAGAGTCCTAGAAACACAGCCTCTCCTTCAGACAGCCTCAGAGAGATCTAGAAACACAGCCTCTCCTTCAGACAGCCTCAGAGAGACCTAAAAACACAGCCTCTCCTTCAGACAGCCTCAGAGAGACCTCAAAACACAGCCTCTCCTTCAGACAGCCTCAGAGTCCTAGAAACACAGCCTCTCCTTCAGACAGCCTCAGAGTCCTAGAAACACAGCCTCTCCTTCAGACAGCATCAGAGAGATCTAGAAACACAGCCTCTCCTTCAGACAGCCTCAGAGAGTCCTCAAAACACAGCCTCTCCTTCAGACAGCCTCAGAGTCCTAGAAACACACCATCTCCTTCAGACAGCCTCAGAGAGTCCTAGAAACACAGCCTCTCCTTCAGACAGCCTCAGAGAGATCTACAAACACAGCCTCTCCTTCCAGCGGACCCTTTCTCTTTATTTTAATGTCCTCTCTTTACCCTCAAAACCATAGACGTCCAGAGGCTACTGCCGACAAAGTCTGGTCTAAATCTCACGCTATGTCATCCATAGTGCATTACAGTCAATAGGCCTAGCAGCACTCTGATCAACGGTAGGGTCCTAATTTATAAAGGCATTACAGTGGATGTTGGGAAGCAAACTCTTTCATTTCCTCTGCACAGAGCCTCTCCTCCAAGAGACTGTCCAGTGTTTCAACACATCAAAGAGAAGCCACGCAGGTCCGAATGCGCCCCATAGGAGTTAAGGGTCAAGTTCATTAGGTCACGCTGTACCTCAACCTTTTGCAGCTGCCAAACGAACATGAGCGTTTCCTACAGGACGTGTCCTCTCCGTTTCAGTCCATTTCATTTGGTTTTTGTGAGGTTGAAAGCAGCAGCCACAACAGCTAGCTGCTCCCAGTGTAGACAGATGGAATGCGTGGTTACACCCTCTCTGGACTGCAGCCTAGTTTTGAGGGGCTGCTGGGATGGTAAATGAAACCCAAGAGCTAGTGTGTAAGTAGTGGGGTTTCTTGAACATTCCTTGAACGTTTTCACAGAGAGAGAGTAGGAGAGAGACGGAGAAAGTGAATTTTGTGTTTATGTAGTATTGATTTATTGCATCCAAAAGCTACAAGTGATAGAAGTGTAATTATTTTCACTTTGAATATGGTGAAAATAATTATGGTGGCTTCCTCTCTTTTATCTGTGATTTCGAGATGCTGGGAACAGCAGGCTTGCCTGAAACATTCCTTAAACATTTTCATTGACAAGTAGAGGAAGTATGTGCTTATTTTGCTTTTCCAAATGCACAAGAGCAATGTAAGCAGCTGGAAGGGGGAGCATTTTGGTTGGTTTGCTGTGGTTTAAAGTGGCGCATGACAGTGGTCACCCCTGGTATTGTGCTTCGAACACGTTCATAAAGAAGTATGTAAAAACAGTTACGAGCATAATAGTGTTTGTCTCAGTAAGGGGGAAATAATGTAGGTGACATTACTTCATGGAGAAATGGATCTGCCCTCTACTCTGTTTCTATCTCGCTGTCTTCTGATTTAAGGAAGGGTAATGATTCCCCAGATGTGTCCCGGGAGGGGGGGGGGTGCTTTAAACGGACAGATGTTTAAGTGGATTAGGATGCCAGAGAGAAGCAACAAATACTCAGACATGCAGTCTTCTTAATAGCATCAACGTTCTAATCTCTCTCTGCCTTTTGTGTCTCTGTTTCTCCACTCTCATCCTCCCTCCTCGTTTCTCCCTCCTCGTTTCTCCCTCCCTCCCTCCTCGTTTCTCCCTTCCCGTTTCTCCCTCCCCGTTTCTCCCTCCCTCCCTCCCCGTTTCTCCCTCCCTCCCTCCCCGTTTCTCCCTCCCCGTAACTCCCTCCCTGTTTCTCCCTCCCTCCCCGTTTCTCCCTCCCTCCCTCCCTGTTTCTCCCTCCCCGTTTCTCCCTCCCCGCTTCTCCCGCCCTCCCTCCCTCCCCGTTTCTCCCTCCCTCCCCGTTTCTCCCTCCCCGTTTCTCCCTCCTTCCCTCCCTCCCCGTTTCTCCCTTCCCGTCTTTCCCTCCCCGTTTCTCCCTCCTCATTTCTCCCTCCCCGTTTCTCCCTTTCCATTTCTACCTCCCTCTCTCCCCGTATGTCCCTCCCCGTTTCTCCCTTCCTGTTTCTCCCTTCCCGTCTCACCCTTCCCCATCTCTTTTTTCAGCTTCTCTCTCACCATCTCTGTCTCTTATTAATTTAAAGGTAAAATGTTCTGTCTTTAAAACATCCCTTTGCTCAATCTCCGTTTGCCATCTTAACCTTCTGTACATTCCATTTCCATATGAAATATTCCTCAACACTTCCTGTTGTAAATTGCTGAAGGGTATACTGTACTTAAATACTGATTGGCTGAAAGCTGTGCAATGTGTAAATAATGACGATATCACACAAATTATTGACATCTCTGGGGTTTGTGGTTTATTGTCCATACATCCCGACCAGGGGCTTAATAAGAACAGCCCTTAGCTGTGGCTAATTGGTCATATACAACACCCCCTCATGCCCTATTGTGTCTGGCATACGGTCAGGCATATACAGGGAAGATGTCAGTTTCTTATTTCATTCCAGTTATTGCTCCCTGGTGCTGTCACTCAATAGAATGCCCCCCCCCCTGATGAGGTTGGTCAGGGTCAGGGAGGCTGACAGTCATCTGAACCCCACTGACCGGAGGAAAACCCCTCGCGGGGTCCATCTAAGACAGACGACTAGCCAGACGGTCATGAAGAGGGGGGACGCTGGGCAGACGTCTGTGAAGACAGACAAAACAGACACATGAACGCAAGCGCAGAGTCATGAGCAGACTCAGAGTCATGAGCAGTCTCAGAGTCATGAGCAGTCTCAGAGCCATGAGCAGACTCAGAGCCATGAGCAGTCTCAGAGCCATGAGCAGACTCAGAGCCATGAGCAGACTCAGAGCCATGAGCAGTCTCAGACAGAGGAAACGAATGCAGAGATAATGGCTCCCAGATTCACACACAGCGGAGTGAGACCCAATCCCCGTGGTCACCCCTTCTCTATGAGTGGGAGAGCCTTAGGGGACGAATGGGGGGACCCCCCTACTCCCCTCTCCTCAATTCCATCCCTTCTGTGTTGTGATTTATTAAAAACAAATACCTCCCACTTCAGAGGCATACCGACATCCTTCTAACTCATCTGTGTGTGTGTGTGTGTGTGTGTGTGTGTGTGTGAGGGCTTGCACACATGAGTATATGTACTTAACGTGTCTCTGTATCCATGTCTGTATCTGGCTAACCTTATCTCGGCTTTTGTTTATTTTGTTTATATTACTTCTGTGTGTCTGTGTTTATGTTTATGAGTGTGTGTGTGTGTGTGTGTGTGTGTGTGTGTGTGTGTGTGTGTGTGTGTTTGTGTGTGTGTGCGCTCTACCCTTCTATAAAACTCTGCTTGAGAGCAGATGAAAGCTGAGACAAAATGACTTGTCTAAAAGTGACATTATATCAAATATATCATTGATCCTAGAATGTAATAAAACATGAATGTAGTTAATTGATCCTCTTCTGGCTGGTTGAGGTGTTTTCTCAGAGAGGATGAAAGGAGGATCAGGGGACAATAGTGTAATCTGTCTTCCACTCCTTTTTCCAGGCCCTCTTATCAATTTCTGGGGATCTGCAACTATACACACTATGACATCACATCCTGCCCTGCCTGGTTTGTCATCACAGTGATTTCAGACAGGGACATTCTAGGCCAGCGTTCATTAGGGCACACTGTGTCAAAACATTTTGCAACAGGAAAAGACAACATGCACTTTTTTTATAGGACAAGTATTTCGTTTGGCGCATAATGAATCTTACGCTACGGTCTGTCGTCAACCGACCGTTCAACATCTGTCCTCACTCCAGATGTGTTTTTTTGTAAGGAATTCACATGGCTCAAACCTGTTGTAGTGGAACTTATAGGGACTAGATGACTTGTTTTGAATGGCACGTCGTGTTTTCCTTATAGATTATAGGTTGGCATTGGGAAAAGCTACAGGATACATTCCTGAGGGTTGACAGAGGCAGCTTAGAGCAAAGAGACAGAGTCTGTCTCTCTCTCTCTCTCTCTCTCTCTCTCTCTCTCTCTCTCTCTCTCTCTCTCTGTCTGTGTGTGTGTTTTACTAGATTTTACTACCTTAGTGAAGACCAATAGTAAAACTCGAAGATTCATGGGAAGGGATGTCTGGCCGGTCTTAAGCTTCATCAGATTTGGGTTTAGGTTCAGGGTTAGAGTGTAATTTTACATGTTTACAGGTTAATGTTCCATGTTTCCTTCATGTGAAAAAGGTGTATGGAAAATGTCATGACACAGAATAACATATGTCAGGGTCGAGGTTAGTCAAGTTGAATGTGCACAGGGATTGTTTTAACCTCAGTGTACAGACTTGGAGGTTTTATTTGTTGTTTGTTGTATGTAATGAAAGTTCTAAAAGGTCTGCTGTGAAGGAGGCAATCGATCACATTACCCTGACACAATAAACATGTTTATGCAATACAATGAAACCAGAAGATCAGACTGCCTGAGATTATTCTAAAATGTTCAAAGTAGGCTGACCGAAGTAGGCTGAATTTGTTTCAGGACCAAGATTCAGTTTAAAACAACATCATCTGTCACACTCGTATGAATCATGAACTGGTTTATCCATTTAATTGCAACCCCCAGAACAATGTCTGGAACCGTTTTTGATGATTTTAACACTTTCAAGGTTATCTTTCAGAAAACAGCTCAGACCCAGAGGCAGTAAATCACCAAGGATGCTCCGGTTAGAGAAAACTGGACAGATTGGACCTTCCCCCCTGGGCAACTCATTCCTATAGCTGGGACAGACGTCGCTTAAAGGGTTTTTCATGCAAGTTATTTTATAAAAGTAATGCAGGAGTACGTTTCGTGAGACACGGTTTTCCATACTGTTTTATGGGGAGTTTTGATGTGAGTAGGGAGAGTGTTTCAACAGAGATGTCTTTATGGTTTTTATAGTGGAGTCATCAACTCTTTCAGTACTATACCTTCTGGGATCAATTAAATAAAGTCTAGAAAAAGGGAATAACGCTCTGCTTTCTCCTTTTTGTCTGTGTGTGTGTGTGTGTATGTGTGTCTGTGTGTGTCTATGTGTGTGTCTGTGTCTGTGTGTGTGTCTGTGTGTATGTTTTAGTGTGTTTGTGTGTATTTGTGTGTGTGGCCTCCGGGTCCTATTACGCCCTCTTCATACTAGTGTCTCCCCCCCCGCACCCTCTCCTACACCCTCTTCATACTAATGTCCCCCCCCCCACACCCTCTCCTACACCCTCTTCATACTAGTGTCTCCCCCACACCCTCTCCTACACCCTCTTCATACAAGTGTCTCCCCCACACCCTCTCCTACACCCTCTTCATACTAGTGTCTCCCCCACACCCTCTCCTACACCCTCTTCATACTAGTGTCTCCCCCACACCCTCTCCTACACCCTCTTCATACAAGTGTCTCCCCCCACACCCTCTCCTACACCCTCTTCATACAAGTGTCTCCCCCCACACCCTCTCCTACACCCTCTTCATACTAATGCCCCCCCCCCACACCCTCTCCTACACCCTCTTCATACTAGTGTCTCCCCCCACACCCTCTCCTACACCCTCTTCATACTAGTGTCTCCCCCACACCCTCTCCTACACCCTCTTCATACTAGTGTCTCCCCCACACCCTCTCCTACACCCTCTTCATACTAGTGTCTCCCCCACACCCTCTCCTACACCCTCTTCATACAAGTGTCTCCCCCACACCCTCTCCTACACCCTCTTCATACTAGTGTCTCCCCCACACCCTCTCCTACACCCTCTTCATACTAGTGTCTCCCCCACACCCTCTCCTACACCCTCTTCATACTAGTGTCTCCCCCACACCCTCTCCTACACCCTCTTCATTCTATTGTCTCCCCAGTTAAATACTTTTTAACTGGCCAATGGGTGGTGTAGTGGAAGATGAGCAGGCCAATCAACAGTCTATTGACGTTATATGCGTATATCACATGTACATATTTTAATATTACTGTTATATACTAAAGCCATTCTTTTACTTGGATATGTTCTCACCAGTCCTGCACAAAAAAGCTGATTTTAAACTAACTGATATCATGGATAATGATGCACTAAGCAGTTACTTTAAGATTTTGAAATGTGCCTCACAATAGAACAATAGGATGAAGTTGCTTGCTCACTCCTTAGGCCTGAGCTTTTTAACCAGCGTCAACCAGTCTTACACAATGACATGAAAACCTTTGGGCAGTCACTTCAGTCACTGAACTTCGGCCAACTTCAAAAAGAACACCCAAGAAGCTGGTTAAGAGGGTGCCAGCGCGTTAGCTAAGGGGGCGCTAACTCGCTAGCTGCACAGAGGCTGAATAAGCAAAGCTGCGGAGACAGTTGGGTTCGGGAAAGCAGCATGTGAAAACATTTCACAACGTCTCTGCTGGTAGGCCATGGGAAAGTCAGGACCCAAACACTTTAGTCAGAGGGCCTGTTGTCAGTTCCTTTACAGGGCAACAGGTGTAAATGTTTATTGGGGCACAGCCAGAAACTTTTCTCACATCCAACACATTTTCTCATTACAAATAATGTTATCATTACAAATAATGTTATCATTACAAATAATGTTAGCATTACACACTGTTAGCATTACAAGTACTAGACGTTCTGCACACACAAACACACACACACACACACACACACACACACACACATGAATAACAAGGAATGATACCGTCACACTATTTAATCTGATAAAACAAGGCTACGGTCATCTCATTACACAGTTTAATGTGTGAGTAAACCAAGTGTTGGTTTGCCGGGTAAATCATTGACAATAACAGCTTTAAAGAACACTGAGTCACAGCCGGTTCACAAGACATTAGTGACTGATCTCACTCTATCCACCCATTAGCTCTCTCACCCTCCCTCACTCTCACCCTCCCTCACTCTCTCTCTTTCTCTCACCCTCCCTCACTCTCACCCTCCCTCACTCTCAACCTCCCTAACTCTCACCCTCCCTCACTCTCTCTTTCTCTCACTTTGCTGGGCTGACTGGATGATTGGGATCTAGTGGTTAGGGCCTCTGTCTTTATTTCCAACTTCCTCCTTCCCAATTTCCCAGTGTTTATCTGGCTGTGGAAGGAGGGAGGACGTTGCTAATCTCCTGATTATTCATTACCTCTGAGGATGTGAGAAGGGGTATAAATCCCTGGCCGAGAAACAGGACGGGACCTCTCATGTCCCTCTCTCAGTCGCCCATACTTTTTTCTCTTGCTTGTTACTTTCTGCAATGTAACTCATCTTTCTGTTTCACTCATCATAGGACATTTCTTTAACTTACCTTCATCTAACATGGAGACACTTTTTACTTTCACCTAACATGGAAACTCCCTCACCTTCATTCAACCAGGAAAAACTCTTTACTCTTTTCACCTTCAATCAACAGGGAGACTCTCTTTAACTCTAATTTTCTCTGTGACTTTCTCGACCTTCCCGCCTGTCACTCTCACAAATGGCCATGGACATTCACACTAACACACACACACACACACACACCCACACTCGCAAGCCACAGAGCGAGCACACACGCATACACGTACATACACACACCCTCTACAACTTCTCGTATCAGACCGCCTTTCTGTGTGATTTGTGATGCCGGTGGCAGATGTTTTGTCTGGACCCAGGCCCAGGGTCTTTGTGGGCGTGGTGACTGTCCAGTCCAGATGCAGCAAACAGTCAGGAAGTACTCGTCACCACGCCAACATGACATGACTGCGTGTGCAAGAGAGAGTGCCCCGTCAGCAACTCCCCTTGCTAGTTGCACACTAAATACACAAATACACTCACACTGACATTAGAGAAATTTAGCAGACACTCTTTTAAGGCCACCGCAACAGATTTTTCACTTTGCCGGCTTGAGGTTTCAAACAAGCGACCTTCCGGTTCCTGGCTCAATTCCATTTATTCCCATTTATGCTAACGTGTGGATATAACCACAGACAGAGACAGAACCACACAGACACACAATACTTTTAACATTAGAATAATTTAGCAGAGGAACTGAAGCAATTCGGGTTGAGTGTCTTGCTCAAGGGCACACCAACCGCTAGGATAGCCGGTTCCCCCTCATGCACACATAAACAAACACATTCACACAGACACTCTAACAGACACTAGCAGAAAGGGATAGCAGACAGTAAACAAAACGTCCTGGCATAAACATATATTATGATGTCATTACACAGTCGACGCATTGGGTGTGATTCCAACGATTACACCACTCTACATGCCCAGAAGACACATGCTAAATGTACCAACCATTTGTTGGAAGTTTTTGGCCTTCCACCATCTTTATTTCACTTTCAACTTTACAGAGACATTCTTTTTAATTTCTAATCTAATACATGCGTTCACTTCAACAAAATTCAACAGAAATGACATAGACAAAAAGTGACTCAATATTTGGTAGCACACCCTTGCAATGATGTCCTTCCTATATCCACGAATGAACTTCCTCCACCTCTGTACTGGCAGTGGGGTCTAGTATTCTTGTGCAAACTGCTCCAGTTCTCCCAGATCTGAAAAGTGCCTCCCAACTGCTGTTTTCAGATCTCTTCCCAGGATTTCAAAGGGACTCATTTCTGGCCTGTTCAGAACAGTTTGGCATTTTTGTCTTGAACCATTACTGGGTGCCTTTTGAAGTGTGTTTGGGGTCATTGTCCTGCTGGAAGACCCATGACCTTTGATAGAGATCCAGATTTCTGACACTGTGTTCGACATCCAAAATGCTTTGGTGTTCTTCGGATTTCATAATGACATGCATACTTTCATGGCACTCAAAGCCAAAGGCAGCAAAGAAACCCCAAAACATTGCTAAACCTCAATGTTTGAATGTGGGGAAGATGTTTTGTTCTTTGAAGGCTGATTTTTCTTTTCTGTAAACACAGAGGTGCATTTCCAAAAAGCTCTAATTTGGTCTCATCTGTCCACGGTAGATTGTCCCAGAAGGATTGTGGCATGTTCAGGTGTGTTTTGGCAAATTAAGGTCAGGCTTTCTTCTTTCTGAGCAGTGGGTCTCCTACCCTATCATTGAGCTAGTGACTGAAGGTCAGATCAAATCTGTGTGGTAGTTGATCAACGTGCTTTCTCCACCATTCAAACAATCATTTGCCGTGATCTCCCGTCAGGTTATCTCGTGCGAACCCATCCAGGGAGGTAGGAAACTTCTTGATGACATTATTTATGGTGGAAACAGGAAATCTCAAGGTCTGTGGAGATGGCTGGTAGCCTTGAGGGTTTCCATGCTTGGCTTCAGTACTGTGTCAGACCTCCTCAGACAATCATCTTTCTATCTTTTCTCTGTGTTCATTGCAGTATGTGGTGTGCCTGCAATGAGCATCACTAAGACATATACAGCTCTGGAAAAAATTAAGAGACCACTGCACCTTTTTCTTTCCTTTCCAGAAATGTCAAAAAGGAAGGTTTTGAGTGAAGAACAAAAGGGTTAAAAGAGGCCACTGCAAGTTGAACGCTTCTGTTCTTTGCTCAAAACTTTCCTTTTCAACTATTTTGGAAAGGAAAGAAAAAGGTGCAGTGGTCTCATAATGTTTTCCGGGGCTGTACAGTACATACGATGTTGTCACTCAGTTACTTTCACTGAGGAGAGTTCTGACTTCTCAAAGCCTCCACAGAAGGAAGTCAATTGGACCTACTCGGCATTCTGAATCCTCTGCTATTCATTGGATTCAGGTGGAACACTTAAGCCACATGGTATGTATGTTATTGGTGCAATTAATGGGTTCTCAAAAATGGTATTTGGCTCCACACTCATTCTACCAGAACAAAAAAAACAGTTATTCATATTGAAGGTACCTGCCTGCAGCTCACCACAGGTGAGTTCAATTCCAAAGGTCAGGAAAACCACCTGCTTGAAAGTCAGTTAATTTTCACTACTTCTGGAAGGTACCAAAAGTATTTTCAGGGCCATTTTAGGATTTATTTTTGGAATAAAGTAAGATTTAGTGAACAAATCAACAGCAATTTTGTTCAACTTCAGACCAAAGAAATGTATGCAGTATGTTAAGATTTTTTGAATTGCAACAGTTTTCTTGAAAAATGTTTGCATAACCTGAATGAAGTGCAAGGGTGCCAATACTTTTGGCCACAACTGTGTATATACAGTACATTACTGAATACTTTACATTACTGTGTATGTACAGTACATTATTTCGTCCTCTACTCTCGAGGATTTGTACACCACTGTACCACTAGGGGGCATATTTTATCCATTGTAAATGTACTGCAATCACAGTTCATTGGTGGCTCCATCCTCATCACAGAGAACAGTTATTGAGAAGAATAGTTTGCCTGGGTTCTCTAAACCCCACCCAGACAGACTAGAAACCTTTGCTGTCTACCACTTAGTGCAAGTGTTACCTTTCAAGCAAGTGTTTGGTAAAAAGATGACCTATTAAAGTTAATATTCTGTAAACTAATACCCAGATAAACCTGTTCACTGTATGTTTTTTGCGATCAAAGAATACATTCGAGAAAAAACACTTCCAAAACCCTACCTGACTCTTTAAATATATATATATATATATATATATTATTTTTTTTTTTGTCAGGCCAGTCAGTTGTCTAGAGAAGGATGAGCAGGCCAGTCAGTTGTCTAGAGAAGGATGAGCAGGCCAGTCAGTTGTCTAGAGAAAGATGAGCAGGCCAGTCAGTTGTCTAGAGAAGGATGAGCAGGCCAGTCAGTTGTCTATTCGTATTAGTATTTTTTAATGAATGTTAAACGCCCAGAATATTCAGTTGTTCAGGAACGCCATATAATCTTTACACACAAACAATATTTTTAATGGATTTAATTGGAAATTTTGTTTGGAAGACAAATAAAATAAAATAAATTCTAGATATATTATTTATAGAAATATACATAGATATATTTATATAATATACATATATAATATACATATAGTTAATACTTGTCCATTTTCTGCCCTCTTCTATTTGCACTTCAGGATAGATGCTAACTGCATTTCATTGTACTCTACATTGTTTTGTTTAATGACAAAGTTGAACCGAATCGAATCTAAATCTGAAAATACTTGATTATGTCAAGCAAGGCTGATAATTTATTAACCCTGATACCTAGGTCTGTTTTGCAGCTTCAAAACATTCAGGTCTGAGGCTGAACAGGGGCAACTGTCTCTGAACACAGCTGTTGCAGCATTAGTTCTAAGCTGAAGGAGTTTGAAGGAGCCGATGACCCTGGATGACAATGTGTATTTGTTCAGCCCAGTAGAGCTTTGAGGAGGTACAAGGAGTAGAGAGAATATTCCTACGACAGGCACCGGCGCATTTAACAACGGAGGCTTTCCTTAGCCTGACACCCTCAGCCCAGACTACAGAGTTGTAGTCGAAGCAAGGGAAAATCACCAAGGCTACAGCAAATATGACAGACACCTATCAAGTCACGAGGTGGACATCTGCGCCGCGGTGAGCTGAACTTCTCACAAATCTGTGAGGTTTTATGGCGTCAAAGTTATTGCTCCTGGCCTGGCACATAGGTGACCCGGGTATTCAGAGAACCACCACTCTGTCTTGGATCCGTGAAAGGGAACTTTAGGTTATGTATAGAACCCCAGATCCTTGGAATGAACACAACAAGGACACCACGCCTTCAAGTGTTAATGAAGAGCAGACCTGAATCAATGTGTTGAGGGTTGTGATTTTCTCAACTGGAAGGCAGGGCCTCCGATTAAACTTAAGCCATTTTTAGGCGTGTTTCTGGTTAAGTGCTTATTAAGGTGCCTTCCCCAGTGTGTGGTACATTGTTCTTTCCTTCAGGTAACCAGGGTTACAATCATGAGATGAGTATTTCCCTAGGCAAAAAAGGAATGGAGGGCATTTTAACATAACTGGTGGGGAGGAACAAACTCAGCTCTTTGCTGAAGCAACAAACCCTGGATGCCAAACAGTGTTGGGAAATGAAAAGAGACACTTTGCAGAGGAAAGCATTGCGCAATTTTTTGTCATTCCAGAATTATTTTTATTATTATTTTAGCACAGTTGCACATTTGCACATTTAATAATACTGACAAACATTCCACTATGTGATTTTTGTTAAAATCACATAGTGGTCTAAATTGTATATTTTAAATTGCTGCCTGTCCCTTTATGAATATCAGTATGGCAATATGCCGCAATTACAGCAATTACGTATGTAATTAATAAATCATCAGGGTAATTATAACAATCACCAGATGTGCAATTTAAAGTAATGAATTTAGCCTTTATCTTTCACTTTTCTTGTAGCTAATTTAATATTGTATATCATTGTGGATACATTTATATTTTTTTCAGAAAAACATTTCCTTAACAGTTAACAGTTACCCTGGGAAAATAAAGGAAAGGTTTTGCAGAAACAGCAATGGGCTGGACTCAGACCCACGCTGCAGGTACCAGTGAACCAGGAACCATCCTGGACCAATTGACACCAGGATATGAATATGCATAATTAGCTGTGTACATTATACTTGTGCTGCAGCCTTCTGTATGCTTGTGTCTACAGGGTTGGGGCCTACAACTGTAAACATTCAAAATGAACCAAAAATGTACAAATGTCGACACTGGAGGTTCTAGACATTGGAGGGACTGTATGGAGGTTCTAGACATTGGAGGGACTGTATGGAGGTACTAGACATTGGAGGGACTGTATGGAGGTACTAGACATTGGAGGGACTGTATGGAGGTTCTAGACATTGGAGGGACTGTATGGAGGTTCTAGTCATTGGAGGGACTGTATAGAGGTACTAGTCATTGGAGGGACTGTATAGAGGTACTAGTCATTGGAGGGACTGTATGGAGGTTCTAGATATTGGAGGGACTGTATGGAGGTACTAGACATTGGAGGGACTGTATGGAGGTACTAGTCATTGGAGGGACTGTATGGAGGTACTAGTCATTGGAGGGACTGTATGGAGGTTCTAGACATTGGAGGGACTGTATGGAGGTTCTAGACATTGGAGGGACTGTATGAAGGTACTAGTCATTGGAGGGACTGTATGGAGGTACTAGTCATTGGAGGGACTGTATGGAGGTTCTAGATATTGGAGGGACTGTATGGAGGTACTAGACATTGGAGGGACTGTATGGAGGTACTAGTCATTGGAGGGACTGTATGGAGGTTCTAGATATTGGAGGGACTGTATGGAGGTACTAGACATTGGAGGGACTGTATGGAGGTACTAGTCATTGGAGGGACTGTATGTTAGGTAACAGACATTGGAGGGACTGTATGGAGGTACTAGTCATTGGAGGGACTGTATGGAGGTACTAGTCATTGAAGGGACTGTATGGAGGTTCTAGACATTGGAGGGACTGTATGTTAGGTACTAGGGCATCAAACAGCCCGCAGGTGTGAAGACAGTTTGGTGACTGCAACGACTAAGAATGAGTAGCGCGTGATGAGTTTATGTTTACTATGCCTATCCTTTTGTAAATTAAATGATAACTACATAAATAAGTAACACAGGTCGAACAGTGAAATACTCCTTTGCAAAATGTCCTTTGTGGTTTGACCTTATCGACATAGTTATTCTCTGTGGACACAGCAGCATATTTATGTCTTCCGGTTACATTATTGCTTGCGCCATCCACCTCTACAGCTGTAGGTTTAAAACGTCAACACAAAGGCCAGCTCTGTCTAAGAGTGTTTACCATTACTCTATAAAACAATGACCCCATCTACTGTTGCCTGCTGCTAAACAGTTTGAGGGTGTGTGTGTCTGTGTGTGTGTTTGTGAGCGAGAGAGAGCCATTGAAGGTTCTGCTGACACACCTGTTTGCCTGTGTTTGTACTGAGCTTAAAAGCTTTTCATTCATGGAACCATCAAACCTCCAAGAACCATTAGGGACCAAATGAGTTAAGGACTGATACGGCCACATGAAGAGTATGGCGTTCATGTACGGAAAGCCTTGGTCACGGCAGGATTAGATGGAGAAAACGTTGTTCTTAATTGTCCCCTACCTTTCCCCTGAATTTATATTCACAGCTGTTGTTTTGACTGAATCAATAGAAGTTGTTGTAGGTGTTTTGTTACAAGTAATATTGCACCTTTTTATTTATACTTTAAAATGCTCAAATTCAATACACCTTTAATGTACATACACGGAACAAAATTATAAAAGCAACACTTTTGTTTTTGCTCTGATTTATCATGAGCTGAACTCAAAGATCTTATACTTTCTCTATGTACACAAAAGGCCTATTTCTCTCAGATATTGTTCACAAATCTCTCTATATCTGTGTTAGTGAGCACTTCTCCTTTGCCCAGATAATCCATCCACCTCACAGGTGTGGCATATCAAGATGCTGATTAGACAGCATGATTATTGCACATGTGTGCCTTAGGCTGGCCACAATAAAAGGCCACTAAAATGTGCAGTTCCATCACACAGCACAATGCCACAGATGTCACAAGTTTTGAATTTAGCTCCTACTCTATATTTCTCTCTTCTTTTTAGTTCCTGACATAGAACAATTTCTGGTTTAAAAACATATAGGAAACTTTAGTGTAATTCTCTAATTCTGATTTTATGTAAGTTGAAATAACTTTTTCAGTGAAATACTTTTATACTTTTTCAAAATACTTTTGAAATACTTTTATACTCTTAATTTTACTTCTGCTTGATAAGTACTTAAACTACAGTTGAATATCTCAGTACATTCCACCACTGCTCAGTCTAACCTGGTTTAAAGAGATCCAGCAGAAATGACAAAATGGCTGAATAGATTTTTTACTTAAAGATGGAAGGCTGCCCTTGTTTTGTTTTCCCTGTAAGGATTAATGGAGTATACTGAGGTTACTCTAGAGTACAAAATGTATGATATATGCCTTGCTTAAGTTCTAGGAATATTCCAGAATCAAGGGTGGTATATAATCAAATCACAAGCCTTCGCCAAGGTCACGTTTCTGAAATAATTTAATTGACAGTCTTTATCTGTATCTTGTACACACAACAACTAAAGCCAGAGCTTGATATGTCCTTCAATTTGAGTGTATTTTTTTTCTCCAATCTGTTACGCATGCAGGTACTATGTATGTGCATTTGTGTTTTCCCCCTCCTTCTGCCCTAAACACATGTGCCCCTTATGTTCCTGATGGTTGTCGTTGGTGTGTCCTACCTGTCAGTCATCAGTTCATCTTCTGACTGCTGAGGGGGACCAATCAGTGGACACTCCTCCTGACTGCACCACCTGTTCCTTTTATCCATTATCCAATCACATCACACATCCCCTGGTTTAAAAACCCAGTCAGTTGGATCTCCCAGAGAGAGTCTTATTGCTTTATCACACATGCAGTTAGAGACACACAAACTCTTGCTACATATTCTTTTGACAGGCAGACACTCCTCTGTTCATTCACACCCCACAAAGTTTTAGCGCATAGATCTCACTTTGTGAGTATGTATTGCTGTGGTGTTTTGTTTGCTGTTGTCTAGTCCATTGTTTGCTGTTTAGTCTCAGTTTAACATGTGTGTTTTGTTTGTACCTGGGAGAAGGGGATTTTTGCACTTGGGCATACACAACCTGTAGGAAAACTTTGTCTAAAAACACTAGCACAATGGTGCCAATCAAAATTATACATAGTTGCAGAGTAAATTGAAAATAATGCCAATGTTTACAGAATTAGATGCTTTCAATATGCTGGGATATTTCTCTTGACCTATATTATACTGTCTAGTGGCCTCAGAAAGTATGAACACCCATTCACTTTCTCCACATTTTGTTGTTTTACAGAATTTACTACATAATTGTTTTGCCCTGAATATACACACAACTACCTCACTATGACATCTGTAAAACAAAATTGTGCCAATCCTTTTTTTTAAATTACCTCTGGCAAATTCGAACCAATTAATAAGTTATTGGTGTAAGTCAGTGCCAGAAAGATTGTACAAATAATGAACATAAATGTTTACTATGATGATAGATAACAGAGGTGTTGGCTGCGGAACTATCTCAGGTACTCCGTGAATAGGAAGCATTTCAAGATGTTTTCTGAGAATGGGCAGACACTCTGCACTCCAAGCCTGCAGATGAAGCTAGTTCAACTATTGTGGTACCAGAACAGAGAAGATTTTGACTGCTTTGATCGGGAACTGCCTTTCTGAAAGGGCAGGGCTGTCTCGAGCCCAGAGGTGGTTGAACGAATGGCCAAATCCGGATGTGCAAAGCTGGTAGCATGCTAATATAAATGAGATATTTCTGATTTAGATTTTTTTGGCAAACATTTCTCAAAGTGTGTTTTCACCATGGTATGACGGGTACAAATCCCTAATTTAATCAAAATCTTGAAAACAACAAATTGTGGAGCAAAGGAAAGGGGTCTGAATTCTTAACCAAAGCCACTGTATATGTGTATACAAATATTTTTCAAAACGTACATTTTATTAGGACTGAATCTAGTATCTTTGGTCAGTTAGACCGCAGCCGTATCTGGAAAACTCTCACGTCTTGATATGCGTCTAGCAGCTGAGAGGGGCACACGCTCCTCAGAGATGACCTCAGCACATGCAGCCAAGGGGTCATGACCTTTCAGCTTCCTTTGGAATCCCGGGGACTAGACAGATCGCACAAGTCCAGACACTTAAAGATGGCACAGACAAATGTGCTTGCCGCTCGTCGGCGCAACCAACAGGTGCCACGTCACGGCTAGTCGGAGGAAACTCCGTTCCAAATAGGTACGCCACAGACGCCACGGTCAGGGATCAGGGTGACTGGCAGCTGGGAAATGCGATTGCATATTTGGAATAGTCTGTTTCTGTTACCATGCCAAATGTGCATTGGCCCATTGTTCAAGTATTGCTTGGTGTCAAAATCCTGTTAAAAAAAATGTTTTGCTGTTGATTAACTGGTCATCCGGTTCATTTTGGCTCCTTAAACAACTATGTAATTAAAAACATGTTGCCATTTTACATTTTAATGTAATTTGATGGAAAAGAAGAAGAAAATTGGTCTCTGTGTTTTTCACTCTGAGATAAGTAGCAGACAGCCGTAGACTCAAATGCCCACACAAATGGAAAATAGAGTCATGCTGTAAGTGACTTATCATATCTGCTCACAGTTAGAATTCATTCAGTTCAACACAGGTGATCACATTCTGTACGTTTGCTAAATGGTGGGCAATTCTTGGATCATGACACTTATCTTGCAACTAAATCAAAGCCTATCCAGTCGTATCTCTTATCTGTATTGACCAACAACAGTAATTAGGTTCGGCTCTGCTTCGTCACCATCCACTGATCTGAGTGCATTTAACCAGCCGAGCCCATCCTGTCTCTGACAGCACTCACCTGAGAGTGTTCTCTTACCCGCTGGTTGCTAGGGGGTTAACAACACCTGTTGACACGCTGAAGGTAGCCAACTGTCTCTTTAAGAGTCCGCCCGGGACTGCCACGAGACACACTGAAACGCCCTGGTGATTCTCACCCTCTTATGTTCTGTATGATACGGTGATATGTGAAGCCTGACAGTGAAAACACAGGGAGGGTCGTTTGACTCTGCACTCGCCTGTGGGTGGCGCTGGACCGGAAGTGTCTGGTCGAGTCACTGAAGTGCAATTGAAAATGTAGTGCTAAGCTCTGGTTAGGATATTTTCACGTTCTGTTTTCATTCGGGCTAGGGCCCGGGAAGAGCAGCCGCAGCCTAGTCACCAGTAAATAGGAATCCTGTTGAATCCAATAGCACTGTTAAGATCCAACCAACTCAACATACTAGACAACTGGGATTGTAATGATATTTACTCTAGATAATGACCTTTGCTCACAGGGCCAACATTGGGCAACTTCCTATGTGGTGGCTCATGCCTCAGGTATTGTGTTCAGAAAACTAGCTGATTGTATGAACTGGGCAAGGCCATGATTCAGATTTTAAATTGCTCTCCATTGGTAGAATAAATAAAATAAATCTGTGGTAGTCTTTTGGTTGAAATTGGAAATATAATGTTGAAGTGCCTCTGGTACATGAACAGAAAAATTGCTCTATTCTATTTTTTTTAAAGTCTGAATAGGAATAATAAGCAGTGTTGGCTCAATGAACTAGCGCTGAAAGACGCCCAGCACTTTGAGAACTAAAGGATGAGAGCGTTCGTATTGTACAGCGAAAGATGACGTTTCAATGTGCTTTTGTTTGAATTCACATCATGAATGATGGGAGCTTGGAGATGACAACAAAATGACACGAAATATCCTACTAGCAGCTCAGCTTTGCGCTTTGACTTTCATTCCTATACAACAGGCATAGAATGCTAAATCATGTTTTCAGTTTAATTCAGCAACACTGAATTAAAAGTTTGCCAAAGATAATGATTTAACAAGTTCAACTGTCATGAGGGGAGCGCCTTGGTGTTTGTGAATTCTGCAAAATAGACAATGGACCCAGGTCCGGAGAAATGGCTCCCAGGTAGCTGAACTCTATTTAAATCCGGTGTAAAAACAGTCATTAAAATCTGACATACCTCTTCTCTGATTACTACCACACCTAGTATATCCAAACTCTTATATATCTCTTTTCTGTGATCACACTCCACCAAGCAAACAATCAGAGTAAATTATTAATGATTTATTACTTATATATTTACTATATTCCTACTTTCAAAGCTTTGCTGATTTGTATTTGTTAGAAGTAGATTGTAAAATTGTAAAAAAAAAAATGTAAAAAAAAAAACAAGCAAAAGAAAACCAAAGAGCAGACTCCAGCCTGTGACTGTGAATCTAATGGATTATTCTGTTAAAATTCCTTCTATATAACAATAAACATGTCCAACACATAAACACACCCAAATATTAACAATAGAAAGAAAACAAAGTGTGTGATTCATAGACAGCGTAAGACTGAGTATTTCCTCAGTGTTTGTGATCCATGGCTGTGTCCGTTCCGGAACCACAAAGATAGTAACATCTAAAGAATTTGTCCTGAGATGGTTTTCTGGCCGGCCCCCACAAGAGAAAATGCAATTTCTGGCTTAGGGAGCTCAGGTTTATGTGGTTCAGTAGAAAGCATTGTTTTGTTCAATTATTTTGTTCTTTTTCCAAGCCAAGCAGTGTCAAACACACAAAAAAAACTGTTTAAAAGCTAAAGACCTAGGACAAGAGAAATGTATAGTACAGGCTTCATAAACACCACCAACAAATAAATACATATGAATACAAACGTTTAAAAAAGAATAAAAACTGCATAGTCACCTTCCATTCTGTACAACACAAAGTGAAAAACAACTATTTACCTGATTACGTTTTTCCTCTGGAAGCTTTAAATGTCCAACTGCCTAATGATGAACAATCTCTCCACGCTCAGCATGTACAAGCATGTTGGTTTTGAAGCACTGAGGTCTGCTACAGGGACATATGCCGTGTGGGTAACAGGTGTAGCTCAGAGAGAGATCAAGAGGGGCGGGATTATGAGTTGTTAAGGAGACGAGGGAAATATTTCTGACAGGCAGCCTTACAGCTTCTATAGCCTTCTCATGGAATCTACTACGGAATCTACATGTTTTTTATTTTTATTCAATTTATTCAATTTTCTTATTCTATGTTTTCTTATTATGATGTTGTTTTATTATTAATGTAGTTAGAGTTCCCCTTGTTATTTAAGGTGGTTAGAGTCCCCCTTTTGTTACTGAGGTTTTTATTCTAGTATTTGTTTTTGTTCTTTTGTATTTTTATATTTTTCTTTGTAAAGTACATTGAATTTCTTCTATGTATGAATTGTGCTATATGAATGAACTTGCTTGTTTGCAGGTACTCATAAAATGTCTGACTTAATATAACTCTATCTAAATACAAAGCCACTGATTTTGGAGGTTATATTGCAGGAAACAGGCCATTGTGCTAGTGTTGCCTCACAATTTAGGATACACTGGAGAGTGGATAAAACTAAGTCATTTGACAATTAGAACTGTGAATTTGGATGGAAGGTTTTCATTGGTCTACCTTATTTCTGCTACCAAAACCTCTGTACACTGAAAAAAATGAACAAACCCTTCTAACAAGGCCGGGAGACATCAGCTGCAATTCCTTGGGCCAACAGCAGATGGCAAAGCAGCTGATGCTGTCATAGTGATAGATGGAAAGTGCCTAAAATCAGCGCACTAGTTTTCTCATTCACCTCTTGAGTATATATGCTGTTTTGATGATCAATTTCACTGCCACTTGTTAGAAAAGGAGTGAATTATATCATGGAGTTTGGTAGATGCGGTGTGGTGGATATCTCACTTTGGCCAATCCAGTCGTGTTAACATGGAGCTAATTTAGAGCTTGTTTACTGTTAAAACAATGCTCTGCTAGATACTCATCCCCCTATACTCACCTTAAATATCACTGGGGGAAATATTAAGCAGACCCGGGATCAGTGTCTACTGTAGGTGGCGCATTCACCTAACCAACATGTAGAAATCCTCTAAATGTCTTGTTGTGGTTGTTGGGAGAAGAGCCCCTGCTGTGTGAGATATAGACCAGTTAAGTATGTCCTAATCCTGGCTGTTTCAAGCACCATATCCTGGCAAAGGTTCAGAGAGGAGCTAAACCTAAACATGGCCTCCCCCTTACTGGAGCAGCTCAGCTGTGGAGATGACCCCTGAGCTGGACTGCAGACAGAGGTTTTCAAAGCTCGCGCAGATTGCAGTGCCAATTATGCTAATCGCTGTTCAACTACAATGGGACCTGGGAGAGGCCCTCTCAGTTAAGTCTCATGTGGCACTAACAGAAGATAGAAAATTGATTGAGAAATCTGAAACTAAACCTGCACAATGTCTTCAGCTCAAGCACTTTGTGTAGCTCAGCTAAATGGAAGTTGAAGCAACAGTGGTAGTTATCCTGAGCACTGATCCTGAATCAGCTTGCTGTACCTAACAGAGAAAAAACACACAAAACTTAGGACAGTTCTTTATTCATGAGATGCGATTTATGCCAAAAGAGAACACATAGAAAGCCCAAGCAATATAGTACAAAATCTAGAATTAATAGAAGCCGAACCTTGTTATACAGCCACCAATATGGCTTCAGCCAAATATTATGTTAATGTATTGAAGATATATTTTCAAATATCTTGAAGCTTTGTTTGACAGCGCAAATAAGGGAAGGATATTGGAGAGACCTCCTGCTCCGAAATGGCGCATCCAGCCCCTCTACACAGTGTACAGAAGGCTTCCGCACATAAACGAACCAGGTTTGCCCGGCGCTCTCAGGGCCCCAGTTAAACGGGGTTCAGAGCAGTGAGGCCCCCTCAGTCATCCCAGCTAAGCAACTCCATTCTTGTTAATGGTCCTAATGACCGACTGTCCCACGGCGTCGACACCTGCGGCTGCCCGTCGCCGCTCCGGGTATCCTCTGTTGCCGAGTACCCGGGGTGAAAGATCAAGTGGAGGGTCACCGCATCATTCTGGGACGGGCCGGCCTTCCGCTAGGTGATGTTAATCTGGGTCAGGAGGGGAGAAACGAATCAGTCTTCTGTCAAATGGGCTGTATAAGGTCTAGCTAAAGTTTAAGACACTTGTTCCTGAATGCATACATCAGTGAGAAAGGATCATCTAATGTGTACCATTGAGAATCCACCATCCTATCTGATGAATAAATAAAATAACATAAAGGGAGTCCCAAAATAAAGAAATCAAGTTTTACCATAGTAGTACAAATCATCATGGATTTCACCCGATCCTTCCGTGTTTCTCCTTTTCCGTTCTAATAACCTCTTGCAATCCGGTCCCCCGAAGTATTCCACACTTTTCTTCACCTGGTTGAACTGGTTGATCTCACTGACGATGACTTTCTTACAGTTCATGGTGGTCTTCCAGCTGACGGAGTTCCCATTCTTCAAGATAGGGACTAGGTCAGCCAGTGCCAAGAGAACACTGAGGAGCACAAGGATGGTCAACAATGTCTTCATGGCGACGAAAGAATGTTGAGCGAGCGGTTCAGTTACAGAAACAACATGCAAGATTCTCCGACAACGCAACATTTTTATACGGACATAAACCAGAGTCACTGCGGTTGCTCAACCAGTGGGCAGGACCTTTGAGTGATAAAATCTGAGGGAAACTGTGGAAATGGATTATCGCTATAGTGATAAAATCTGAGGGTTCTGGACAGAAGTGGTATGCTATAGACCAGGCAAAAAAGACTTTAACTGGCACTATTGTGAAATGACGTGGGGTTGCAACATAATATAATAATATAATAACGGTATAGAAAATTACAAACTGTTCATGTATAAATACAAACTGTTCATGTATTAAGTTAGAGACTCCTCAGATGATTATGTTTGTAAGCGTTTGATGCGTCTTCTGTTATTTGCAAATAATAAATGGTTAAATTGTGCCAAGAGAGTTTTGTCTCTGTACGTCCTCCTTTAAGAGTTCTGATTGATGGAATTGCCATCACAACAGTAACATGCTGTGTATATATTACATCACATCAGACCCCACTAACTGTACAGTAACATGCTGTATATACATTACACCACATCAGAGCCCACTGACTGTACAGTAACATGCTGTATATACATTTCACCACATCAGAGCCCACTGACTGTACAGTAACATGCTGTACAAACATTTCATCACATCAGAGCCCGCTGACTGTACAGTAACATGCTGTATATACATTACACCACATCAGAGCCCACTGACTGTTCAGAAACATGCTGTATATACATTACACCACATCAGAGCCCACTGACTGTACAGTAACATGCTGTATAAACATTTCATCACATCAGAGCCCTGACTGTACAGTAACATGCTGTATAT
The DNA here is from genome assembly GCF_011004845.1 of Esox lucius. Lineage (NCBI taxonomy): Eukaryota > Metazoa > Chordata > Actinopteri > Esociformes > Esocidae > Esox > Esox lucius. The sequence continues at coordinate 39,467,402 of NC_047585.1, read as the reverse complement.
ACATTATACCACATCAGAGCCCACTGACTGTACAGTAACATGCTGTACAAACATTTCATCACATCAGAGCCCGCTGACTGTACAGTAACATGCTGTATATACATTATACCACATCAGAGCCCACTGACTGTACAGTAACATGCTGTACAAACATTTCATCACATCAGAGCCCGCTGACTGTACAGTAACATGCTGTATATACATTATACCACATCAGAGCCCACTGACTGTACAGTAACATGCTGTACAAACATTTCATCACATCAGAGCCCGCTGACTGTACAGTAACATGCTGTATATACATTACACCACATCAGAGCCCACTGACTGTACAGTAACATGCTGTATAAACATTTCATCACATCAGAGCCCACTGACTGTACAGTAACATGCTGTATATACATTATACCACATCAGAGCCCACTGACTGTACAGTAACATGCTGTATAAACATTTCATCACATCAGAGCCCACTGACTATACAGTAACATGTACATTACATCACCCATTTATTATCACATAGTTGTTTGGCTCATTTTTAAATCATAATGATAACAGAAATCACCCAAATGGCCCTGATCAAACGTTTTCATACCCTTGAAGGTTTGGCCTTGTTACAGACACACAAGGTGACACACACTGGTGAAAATGGCAATTAAAGGTGAATTTCCCACATCTGTGGCTTTTTAAATTGCAATTAGTGTGTGTGTGTAAATAGTCAATGGGTTTCTTAGCTCTCACGTGGATGCACTGAGCAGGCTAGATACTGAGCCATGGGGAGCAGAAAATAACTATCAAAAGACCTGCGTAACAAGGTCATGGAACGGAAAAGGATGAAAAAGTGTTCAATCACTTATTAAGAAATGGAAAATTTGGGGATCTCTTGATACCAAGCCATGGTCAGGTAGACCAAAAAATATTTCAGCCAAAACTGCCAAAAGAATTGTTCGGGATCCAAAGAAAAACCCACAGGTAACCTCAGGAGAAATACAGGCTGCTCTGGAAAAAGACAGTGTGGTTGTTCTAAGGAGCACAATACGACAAAACTTGAACAAAAATTTGCTGCATGGTCGAGTTGCCAGAAAGAAGCCTTACAATATGCCAGGTTACAATACGCCCGACAACAACTTGACACGCCTCACAGCTTCTGGCACACTGTATTTTGACGTGATGAGACCAAAATAGAGCTTTATGGTCACATCCATAAGCAATATGTTTGGAGAGGGGTCAACGTGGCCTACAGTGAACAGAAAATCATCCCCAAAGTGAAGTGAAGGTGGTGGCTCACTGATGTTTTTTGGGGTGTGTGAGCTCTAAAGGCACAGGGAATCTGGTGAAAATGAATGGCAAGATGAATGCAGCATCTTATCAGAAAATACTCGCAATTTGCATTCTTTTGCACGAAAACTGCACATGGGACGCTCTTGGACTTTCCAGCATGACAATGACCCTAAGCACAAGGCCAAGTTGACCCTCCAGTGGTTACAGCAGAAAAAGGTGAATGTTCTGGAGTGGCCATCAGTCTCTTGACCTTAATATCATCGAGCCCCTCTGGGGAGAATGTGCAGTTCAAACAAGACGACCAAAGACTTTGCATGACTTGGAGGCATTTTGCTAAGACGAATGGGCAGCTATACCACCTGCAAGAATTCAGGGCCTCATAGCAAGCAAGTTTATTTATGTAGCACAATTCATACATCGAAGCAATTCAATGTGTTTTACAAAGAAAAAGAACAAAAATATATGAAAGTACAATAACATAAAAACAAATATTCAAATGAAACATCAAAACGAATGAAAACTTCATAATAATAAAAAATACAATAAGAAAATAGAAAGATAAAAAATGGGATAAAAACATTAGGAAGCTATAAGGCTAAACAGTGTGGTTAAGTTTAAGACAGGGGTCAGTTCATTTTTGAATGTATTTTTATGATTGATAGTTATTCTTAAAGAACGTGAGTTATCAATGCCTTGTGCAGTTAGATCTACTATTTCTCCCCTTTAATACTTTTTCTACTCTTTCAGAAAGCAATAATTCTGGACAAACACCATGAATTCTGAAAACCTGACATAATGAAGGTTAAGTCCTGGCATTTCTACAGGAATGTGGGAGTATATTTTAACCTGCACCACACCTCCATCCGCCACCTTATTCCTTAGGAGCCTGTTGGCATGTTTATCTTGTTAATGTAACTTCAGATCACAACAATAATGACCACATTGAACAATTAAACATAAAAAGAAACAATACCTACTGTTCCCTACCTGCTAAAACTGTTATAGAAAAGAATTCAAAGAGGATTGCAAAAGACAGCCTTCATGTGACCTGTATGAAACTGATCCTGAAGATCTTTGTTCACTTCCTCCTGGTAACAGTATGTTCCTCTTGATAACAGCATATCACCAACCCAAACACAGAGGCCGGTTGGTAAGCTTTGCCGTGTAGCTGAAAGATTCTGATGCTGTTCTCCCGCTGCATCATGCACTTATCAATTGGATCTTCGTCACTGTGACATTGCTGTCCTGATCGCAATCATAGCCGTGTTGCAACGAGCCAAGCTCGCGAGAAGAATTACAGGTTGTACAATGTGTGGGTGGCTGGTCAGCATGTCTGAAGGAGACGCCGTGAGGCCATGGGGGGAGAGAGTGTGACGGCACTGAGGACGGGAGCAGAAACGCAGCTCAGGAGAGGTAGTTGAGGGCAGAGACTGTGCTAAGAATTTGAACCCACACTGTCACTGTTACATCCAGTCCACTGGTACATCTAGTCCACTGGTACATCTAGTCCACTGGTACATCTAGTCCACTGTTACATCCAGTCCACTGGTACATCTAGTCCACTGGTACATCTAGTCCACTGGTACATCTAGTCCACTGTTACATCCAGTCCACTGGTACATCTAGTCCACTGGTACATCTAGTCTACTGGTACATCTAGTCCACTGGTACATCTGGTCTACTGTTACATCTAGTCCACTGGTACATCTGGTCCACTGGTACATCTGGTCTACTGTTACATCTAGTCCACTGGTACATCTAGTCCACTGGTACATCTGGTCTACTGTTACATCTAGTCCACTGGTACATCTGGTATACTGTTACATCTAGTACACTGGTACATCTAATCCACCGGTACATCTAGTCCAATGGTACATCTGGTCTACCTGTACATCTAGTTCACAAGCAACAGTTTAGACCAGTAAACAACCTATAGACAAACAGTCTATTTTCCACACTTGTTTATTAACATCTCCTCTCCTAGAGCCGTCCTGATCCTCTATCCAGACTTTTATCCAGACTCCCACAATTATTTGACGATACTGTAACGTCTTTCCCCAGCTCACACCCTGGAGCGCATAACCAGTCCACTAAACAGGGCTCACACCCTCGAACACGTTAATGATCCCCTGAACGCAGCTCACTCTCCAGATCCCAAGCAGCAAAACACTGATCACCAGTCCACGTAGGTGTATGTCATCAGCGCACACTCTTCAGTTCAGATCATTGCACCCCATCCTCGGGAGGTGTTGTTTGTATTTTTGCAGCATTCTGGGCTGAGATTAGTTTATCCTACTGAATAGCCTTTCTGTGTGTTTAGTTGATTTGTCTATCCTCACTGACTGATGTTTTTGCCTTTTTTGTCAGGATGTGTCAGGATGTCAGACCTCTTGCCTGATCTCCCAGACTACATTGTGAGCCTGTTCCCTGCCTGTCCTGTTATCTGACTCTGATGACCTCTTATTGACCTTGGCCTGTTTTCTACTACGAGTGTTGCCTGTCCAGTCTGTCCAGCCTGTCACTTATACCTCTAATATAAACACCTTCGCGCTCCACTTTTGGAACCATTAAACCAGCCTGAGTCGTATTCTTACAGATAGGACCCATGGTGGGTTGATTCAGCGATATGGACCATCCAGAATGTGTAGATTCAGCCTCAACATTTTATTAAAAGTCAATTAAAATGAATCTGGAACGTATGGGTTCTAGTTCCACGTGTTTGAATAACGTACTCAAATTGTAATCCCTGTGTATTGTATGTTTAAACAGCTTTTAATATTTTGGGAAACTCACCCGATATATCTTAAAACATTTTCCAATGACTTACTGCCTCCTGATTTGCCTGTGTTGCTTTTACTACCCTTTGTTTGCATTTGGAACGTGTTAGTGCCTCTCCTGGAAAATGAAAGCACACAATTTCCTCTAGCTATTGAAAATACTGAACACGCTAACTCAAACAGTGTGGAATCAACCTGTGACATTAGGCTGGTAATTGATGCGCTTAGAGGAATTCAAGTCTTCATTTTGGTTGTCAGTTTTCATGGGCCTTTCACTGCATACTTACACACGTCTAGGATGACACTGCATCCTTGAGGGAACATGGTCCTCGAGCCTACAGTATTTCAACATGTCAAAGGGAAATATGTATTTGGATAATATTCTGCCTAGAAATATGATACATTTCTAGATATTTGCATACATTTCAGTATACAAGTAAAAACAACGTGGGTTGTTGATGGGTTCAGGAATGGGAAATGACTCCAATGTAATAATGCAATAGCAGGACAGCATGAACTAAAATCACTGCTTTTCCTTCCTTGGACCACTTTTGATAGGTACTGACCACTGCAGACCGGGAACACCCCACAAGAGCTGCAGTTTTGGAGATGCTCTGAACCAGTCGCAATTTTGGCCCTTACGCTTGCCCATTTTTCCTGCTTCTAACACATTAACTGTGAGGACAGAATGTTCACATGCTGCTTAATATTTCCCACCCACTGATAGGTGCCATGATAACGAAATTATCAATGTTATTCATTTCACATGTCAGTGGTCATAATGTTATGGCTGATCGGTGAATACTATCAGCTTAGGGGATTTATACATAAAATTTTAGCTCAGGTATGGTCTAACACTATTTCACATGATTATTATTATTATGTATGAAACAGTAGGGGTCACATAGTGAATAGCTGATCAAAAGCCACAAAAACAGACTGACCACTGTCCTGCACAAATCAATCCCATACAGAACACCACAGGACTGGGTTTGGTGAACACACAACTAGGCAAGTCAACAACACTCCATGGCCAACCTGACTGGGATTGGATATACTTGGAGATAGTAGCCCTTGGACACATTTAAAATAATGTTGAGGTAGGGCTGGGGTAAGTGAGACATATGGCTGAGGTAAATGAGACATAGGCCTGAGATAAGATTTAGGGCCGAGGTGAGTTAGACATAGGGCTGAGATGAGACATATGGCTGAGGTGAGTGAGACATAGAGCAGAGAATATACATAGGGCTGAGGTGAGTGAGACATAGGGCTAAGATGAGATATAGGGCTGAGGTGAGTGAGACATAGAGCAGAGAATATACATAGGGCTGAGGTGAGTGAGACATAGGGCTAAAATGAGATATAGGGCTGAGGTGAGTGAGACATAGAGCAGAGAATATACATAGGGCTGAGGTGAGTGAGACATAGGGCTAAGATGAGATATAGGGCTGAGGTGATACATAGGACTGAGATAAGTGAGACATAGGACTGAGATAAGTGAGACATAGGGCTGAGATAAGATATAGGCCCAAGGTGAATGAGACATAGGGCTGAGGTAAGTGAGACAGGTATGAGGTAAGTGTATCGGTCAACATCAGTCTAACCCTGTTAGGGAATCCCATGTCTGGAACACCCTGCCATCAGACACACACAAATGCACCACCTATCACACCTTCACAATACACCTGAAGAAATGGTTAAAGGCCAATCAGTCTTGTGAACATATTCCTTGGCTGTGTATTGCTACTTTCCATTTGTCAGTAGTTTGAGAGGTGTATAAACACTTGTTGTGCAATTGCTCTGTCTTCATGCTATTTGTTGCCTGTCCTATGTTGGTCTGCATGTGCTCATTGCTTGTCTGTATTATTATTGTTATTGTTATCAACAACCTGTGCAGGGACCGCAGTTGGAACTTAGCTGGCTGGCTAAAATCGGCACCTTTACGGAAAACGTTGATTCATGTAAACAATATATTTTTTTAAATGTACAAACAAACACAATACAAGAAGTCCAAAAAATACATATTTTAACCATGACATTTAAGAATTTTCCAACATAAGCCACGTTGGTAAATAACTGTCAGTGTGAGGGCAGCCGCAAGACAAAACAATACAGTCTTTAATGGAGCCCTGTGGTCACATGATCACCTCAATGGGTGTAGCGGGCACATCTCAGGCATCACTGACGGCCACCAGGGGGCATCAGCAGGCCAAGGGCCGTGCAGTATAGAGCGCTGGTTTGAAACCTTTTAGCATCACGGTTAAAGTAAATCTTTACAGTATCTGGACAGAATATATAGAATAAATGTTCTTGTCCTATTAGCGGTTGCCTATTGTTTGAGAAAAGAGAATGCCTATATTTATAAACCATGGCAATATGCAGACAATATTTTGTTCATGAACAAACAAAAGCACATTCACAGAAACACACACATCACTGAAGCCCCCCACAGCGGTTGTTAATGACAGAATGCCTGTATTTTTCTGCACCGGCAATTTTTTTTTTTTATGAACACCACAAACACACAGAAACACACACACACACACTCACACAAACACTCATTCACAGAAACATATACGCACGTACACAAATAAAGCCCCCTCAGCAGTTGTTAATGACTTCACGTCATCAAGGCATATCCTGACTTAATTAGAACGCTTGTCCCAAGGCTCTGTCAACCAATGAGAAGGCAGTGTAGAGGAATCAAGGCTGAGGCTGAGAGCATGTCTCTAAAGGCGCGTCCACATCTTGACCAGAGTGCTGCAGATGCTGATGGGAGTGCACTAGATATGGAATTATGTGTCATTTTGGACCGAGATATCACAAATTAGCGGCGGTGTCAATTTCAATCAAACGGGTTTATGCCCTTCTCCGTCCCGTGGAGGAGCCATGTAATTTATTGTACTAGCACACATTTTACCGTTGCCAAAACAGAACGTAGTCAAAATAACCTTGTTTACTTACAACTGAAATAAAAATAAGAGAGGTGTGTATTACAAATCAATATTAATGACAAGTCATCCAACGAAGAAACAAAGAGCTTTGGGAACTTAGTCTGGAATGATTGGCGATGAACAGACAATTTGAATGTAGGTAATTATTTCAAACAAATATTCTCTTGTCATGATTTTGCAAAATCACTTCAGACAATTCAAAGCCCTGTTTTTATATCAACCTTTCAACGTTGCAAAGCAAAAATCTTGGCAAAATGTATTGGTTGCAATCTCAATTTGACAAGTTTTTGAAAATGGACTGCACATTGGGGACTACATCAGACAACCACTAGAACCCACAGAAAGGCACGAGAATGAGGTGGAAAACGGCATTGACAGTGTTTTATTTTGTATTGTTTTACAGAGAAATCATCCATTTCGTCAGACGGATCGGTGCAGCTTCTGCAGTAATGCGGTCGATGTATCGGTCTGTCGTGGTGAAGAAAGAGCTGAGCCGCAAGGCGAAGCTCTCGATTTACCAGTCAATCTACGTTCCTACTCTCACCTATGGTCATGAGCTTTGGGTCATGACCGAAAGGACAAGATCCCGGATACAGGCGGCCGAAATGAGCTTTCTCCGCAGGGTGGCCGGGCGATCCCTTAGAGATAGGGTGAGAAGCTCGGTCACCCGGGAGGAGCTCAGAGTAGAGCCGCTGCTCCTCCACATCGAGAGGGGTCAGCTGAGGTGGCTTGGGCATCTTTTTCGGATGCCTCCGGAACGCCTTCCTGGGAAGGTGTTCCGGTCCCGTCCCACCGGGAGGAGACCCCGGGGAAGACCTAGGACACACTGGAGGGACTATGTCTCCCGGCTGGCCTGGGAACGCCTCGGTGTCCCCCCGGAAGAGCTAGAGGAAGTGTCTGGGGAGAGGGAAGTCTGGGCATCTCTGCTTAGACTGCTGCCCCCGCGACCCGGCCCCGGATGAAGCGGAAGAAGATGGTATGGTATGGTATGGTATGGTATGGTATCATCCATTTGTTTTTTACTCAAATACTGCTGATTACGTCATCTCAATAAAGGGGGAAAATGTAATTTCTTTTGATTTCTACCTTTACACAACAAGAAAAGCTACATTTTCAAAAGACTTCTGAGGCCCACCGTAACTCTAAAATATGCAGTCTGTGTGACTCCCACAATTCACCTCTAGACTGGTTGTTCCGGTCCTATGTTCTACCAAACCTAGTTGAAGGCTTGAATACCAGGACGGCATCTCCAGGCCAGGAAACACAGCGTGTGCTTACCTGTGACATCTACACTGAACAAAATTATGAATGCTTGAGATGGCTTATGGTAGAAAAATTAACATTCAATTCACAGGCAACAGCTCTGGTGGACATTCCTGCAGTCAGCATGCCAATTGCAAGCCCCCTCAAAACTTGCAACTTTTGTGTGGTGGAACTGTACATTTTCAAGTGGCCTTTTATTGTGGCCAAGCTAAGGCACACCTGTGCAATAATCATGCTGTCTAATCAGCATCTTGATATGCCACACCTGCCAAGTGGATGGATCATCTCAGCAAAGGAGAAGTGCTCACTAATAAAGATTTAGACAGATTTGTGAACACTATTTGAGGGAAATAGGCCATTTGTGTACATGGAGAAAGTCTCAGATCTTTGAGTTCAGCTCATGAGAAATGTGGGCAAAAACAAAACGTGTTGCGTGTACAATTACGTTCCGTGTATGTGGAAAGTCTCACCGGCAGACCTCCTATGAACAACGTGCGCCACCCAGTGGGAGTGAGAATTTCGCCGGGAAACAATGAGGACACGGAGGAGGTAGAGCGACAACCCCACAAGGCCTCGCAGAGGGCTGTCTCCCTCAGCACCTGCGCAGGAATCCCAGTTGTTATCACAGACCAGATCAGAACAGAACAACTGACCTCAGCCAATGGACCAGTGCCTCGTGACTACACCCAAAACCCCCATCCTGGCGATCCGTTCTCTTTAGCCGCATGTTATTAACCCGCTTATGATGTGACTGCCGTTAATTGCTGCGTCTTTTTTTTTGTGAAGGAGTTATTTAAAGGTGTTGTTCCAGCGCTCCGACACACTCGGACAGATGGATCTGGCTCTATCCACTCCTCTCTGTCTCTTCTCTCTCTGTTTCTCTGTTTCTCTCACGCTCCTTTTTCACTCTCATCTTTCCTCTCATTTTCAGACTCTCTGTTCTCTTTCCTCTCTCTCACTTTATCTCCAATCTCTCCTCTCTCAAATGTTCAGCCCTCTCTTTGTAATTTTCTCTCCTCTCCTTAATCATTCTACTTTTCTTTCCTGTCTCTCGTCTGTCTTTCCTCACTCTCTAATCTTCTCCTCTCTGTCTCATCTCTCAAATTGTCTCTCTCTACTCTGCTCTTTGCCTCTTCTTTCTCTCAGTCTCTCATTCCCTGTTGTGCGGTGCTAAATACAACACATGGCTGAAGAAATGACATACAATAGTCCTCTAATGAGGTATAAATTGTCAGCATCAATCTTTATTATATGTTATGTGGTTGTGAGTGGGTTTGTGAGTTTGCAGACACCCGCGTGTCTCGAAGGCTTATGCTACTGTACACAATCAAGGAATAAGACAAACATTATATGAGCAAAGGCTACCTAGAGGGAACATGACCAAGCATGTAAAACGTGAAGGAAAAAAACGAAGATGATAATGCCCTTTAGTCCGTGCTTCATCCAGTCGAACTTCCCTGTCTCCCCCAGAAAGTACATAGAGGATTGACATCAAGGCCAGAATGTGCAAGTTGAAATGAAATACACTGACACACCGTAATGTAGAGTTCTACTATGGGTTCATATACGATGTAGTAGAGTTCTAATATGGGTTGATATATGGTGTAGTAGAGTTCTAATATGGGTTGATATATGGTGTAGTAGAGTTTTAATATGGGTTGATATATGGTGAAGTAGAGTTCTACTATGGGTTGATATATGGTGTAGTAGAGTTTTAATATGGGTTGATATATGGTGAAGTAGAGTTCTACTATGGGTTAATATATGGTGAGGTGGAGTTCTACTATGGGTTGATATACACTCACCTAAAGGATTATTAGGAACACCTGTTCAATTTCTCATTAATGCAATTATCTAATCAACCAATGACATGGCAGTTGCTTCAATGCATTTAGGGGTGTGGTCCTGGTCAAGACAATCTCCTGAACTCCAAACTGAATGTCAAAATGGGAAAGAAAGGTGATTTAAGCAATTTTGAGCGTGGCATGGTTGTTGGTGGGATTTTCACGCACAACCATTTCTAGGGTTTACAAAGAATGGTGTGAAAAGGGAAAAACATCCAGTATGCGGCAGTCCTGTGGGCGAAAATGCCTTGTTGATGCTAGAGGTCAGAGGAGAATGGGGAGACTGATTCAAGCTGATAGAAGAGCAACTTTGACTGAAATAACCACTCGTTACAACCGAGGTATGCAGCAAAGCATTTGTGAAGCCACAACACGGACAACCTTGAGGCGGATGGGCTACAACAGCAGAAGACCCCACCGGGTACCACTCATCTCCACTACAAATAGGAAAAAGAGGCTACAATTTGCACAAGCTCACCAAAATTGGACAGTTGAAGACTGGAAGAATGTTGCCTGGTCTGATGAGTCTCGATTTCTGTTGAGACATTCAGATGGTAAAGTCAGAATTTGGCATAAACAGAATGAGAACATGGATCCATCATGCCTTGTTACCACTGTGCAGGCTGGTGGTGATGGTGTAATGGTGTGGGGGATGTTTTCTTGGCACACTTTAGGCCCCTTAGTGCCAATTGGGCATTGTTTAAATGCCACGGCCTACCTGAGCATTGTTTCTGACCATGTCCATCCCTCTAGAACACCATGTACCCATTCTCTGATGGCTACTTCCAGCAGGATAATGCACCATCTCACAAAGCTCGAATCATTTCAAATTGGTTTCTTGAACATGACACTGTACTGAAATGGCCCCCACAGTCACCAGATCTCAACCCAATAGAGCATCTTTGGGATGTGGTGAAACGGGAGCTTCGTGCCTTGGATGTGCGTCCCACAAATCTCCATCAACTGCAAGATGCTATCCTATCAATATGGGCCAACATTTGTAAAGTATGCTTTCAGCACCTTGTTGAATCAATGCCACGTAGAATTAAGGCAGTTCTGAAGGCGAAAGGGGGTCAAACACAGTATTAGTATGGTGTTCCTAATAATCCTTTAGGTGAGTGTATAATGAAGTAAAGTTCTACTATGGGTTGATATATGGTGTAGTAAAGTTCTACTATGGTTTGATATATGGTCTAGTAGAGTTCTACTATGGGTTGATACATGGTGGATTAGAGTTCTATTATGGGTTGATATATAGTGAAGTAGAGTTCTGCTATGGGTTGATATATGGTGAAGTAGAATTCTACTATGGGTTAATATATGGTGAAATGGAGTTCTACTATGGGTTGATATATGGTGAAGTGGAGTTCTACTATGGGTTGATATATGGTGAAGTGGAGTTCTACTATGGGTTGATATATGGTCTAGTAGAGATCTACTAAGGGTTGATATATGGTGAAGTGGAGTTCTACTATGGGTTGATGTAACATAAAGTATAGCTCTACACAGGTCAGTTTCCTACAGATTCCTACAGAGATCTGGGAAGCCAGGGCAACGCTTTGAACTCTTCATAATTTTCCTCAAACCATTCCAGAACACTTCACATCCACGGCCATCCCCCTGACGTAAAATAAAACGGGATTCATCGGCTCAGACAACATTCTTCCACTGCTCCAAGCTCCAGTTCCAACGCTTGCGTGCCCATTGTAGGCGCTTTCGACGGTGGACAGGCAGCAGCAGGGTGCAATGCATTGTGTGTAGTGACACATTCCTCCCATAACCATCATTAATATGTTCTGTGATTCGTGCCACAGTAGACCTTCTGTCTGTTCAGACCAGATGGGATAGCCTTCGTTGCCCTCGTGCATCATTGGTTCTGGGATGCCCAACACCCTCTTGCTGGTTTGCGGTTTGTCTCTCCTCGGACCACTCTCAGTAGGTACTCACCACTGCTGACCGGGAACACCCCACAAGCCTTGCCGTTATTAGAAATACTCCCATAAAGCTCTGGTCTTTACTCCTGCATCCAACACATTGACTACGACAACTGATTGTTTGCTTACCATCTAATCTACCTGGACCTTGACAGGCCCTTGTTAGAAGATGATCAACGTTATTAGCTTCATCTGAAAGTAGTCCTGATATTTTGGCTCATCAGTCTTTACGCAAAACATTTCAGACCTGCAAAATGATCGAATCGTGAGCTCACACGCTGTTTGAAATAATGTTTTAATTGTACTCACTGAGTGATATATCTGCGTTTTACCCAAAGGAAACCTTGGGCAACCGGCGCAACGCAGGGATAGGCCATAAATTACAACTATCAACTCGGCTACCCGACTCCTAACTTTCCCGTTAATGCCCTTTGTTTCAACCAGGAGAATTACCAGAATGGGGTCTCCCCAATTTCATGATCGAAGAATAAACCCTGTCTGAAGTATCTAAAACAAAGGGGCTGATTAGTACTTTACTGTAGGATTACAGTTTAATTAGAAACTGAATGGCACTTGATGCATCCCAGGATTCACGTGAGGGACATTTGGGTATAGCTAATCAGAGCAGGCCTTTCGGTGTCATTAGGTACGGTATTATTTTGTTTCTAAGACTACTCTTTAACAAAGCACTTCTGGGGGATTATACATTATTTCATGAGAATAAAATGAATTAATTCAGAAATAAATTATTAGTAGCAGTCATAATAAAACAACATGTTCCTAAAACACACAGGAAGCACATGCACACACACACACACACACACAAATACACACACACACACACCCACACACACACACTATATGAAGAGTTTCTCAGTTATCTTTTTCATGTCCTTTTCAATGCCAGGCAAGAGTTAACAATCTGAGCACATTACTTTTTTCCCCACACATTAATGTACACATACACATTCCTCTGCATCTCATGAAGAATCATGGGATATTTGAAACCTCGTAACATGGCTGAATGTCATCACACATTGTATGGCGTGTCATCACTCTGTCTCATTTGCATAAGGCACACACAGTGTCACGCCACGGGGGGGAGGGGGGGTCAGCCATCTCTAGCATGAGGAGATCTGGGCAGGTCTGACTGAGGAGATCTGGGCAGGGCTGAGTGAGGAGATCTGGGCAGGTCTGACTGAGGAGATCTGGGCAGGTCTGACTGAGGAGATCTGGGCAGGTCTGACTGAGGAGATCTGGGCAGGTCTGACTGAGGAGATCTGGGCAGGTCTGACTGAGGAGATCTGGGCAGGTCTGACTGAGGAGATCTGGGCAGGGCTGAGTGAGGAGATCTGGGCAGGTCTGAGTGAGGAGAACTGGGCAGGGCTGAGTGAGGAGAACTGGGCAGGGCTGACTGAGGAGAGCTGGGCAGGGCTGCCTGAGGAGATCTGGGCAGGGCTGAGTGAGGAGAACTGGGCAGGGCTGACTGAGAAGAGCTGGGCAGGGCTGCCTGAGGAGATCGCATACACAAACGATACACACACACACACACACACACACACCCAATCCAGAGAGGTGCCAGAGTCCCGCACACGAACACAGGTAAGACCCACCAGGGTCCGTCTCGGCGTGTTCTGCCTCCACACCCTCACAGCACCCCCCCCCATGTAGTAGACCATGAAACACGCCGTGTCTCAGTGCGTGTCACGCAAACACACATGGAGCACCGTCACTGCCAGGCCACACATGCTCCAGCCATCGTCAGCCCAGTGTGCTTACCGACATGTCGCGTTCCAGGCCTAGAGACGTTTGAATGTTCGGTGACAGGTCGCTGATGCAACTGCCCTCTGCTCCAGAAGTAACACTAGTCTCGATTTAATGAGAGAAAAGGGTTGGTACATGGATGGAAGACCATATGCTGCTGGAAGTTTTGTTCAAGGGCCATTTGAGGGCTTTCTTCCCCCTGGTCTGTAGAGGAAATCCCACTTCCTCAGGGCAGTAAGGTGTCCTTTGCCATAATGTCTATCAGATGAGATTTTAAATGTGTGTCCTGACTTAGTGGTCAGCCAAGATCTCATGGAACTTGTTGTAAGGGCAGGTATTACCCTTTTCTACTTTATAAATCAGCTGGAAAATCTTGTTGTACAATATAATTCAGCTGAAACATGATGTTTTACATTCTAAATCATTGGGAGCTGAAACATGATGTTTTATCTTCTAAATCACTGAAGCATTATGTTTTCTTTCTTTGTACACTACATTTCATTATGCGATAATCAGCACATCTACCAGATTTGAGTGTGGACCAATTTATACCACTGCGTTTCCAATCTGGGCTTCAAATTATCACATCAAGGCCTGAAAGAAAAAAAAGTGTATAGTACCAAAGGTACTAAATGTCTGCAATCAATAATGTAGGTTGCTCGGTAAATGAGTGTCAGCTCAATTATTTAACTGTGAGCTAATTATGTCTAGGCAAAGACAGAACTATCGCAGTGTGTGTGATGGGTGAGTGGAATTTTTCTATCATGAATTTTCTTGATGTTGTCTTGCTAAATAGTAACTTAACAAAATAGGCAATACGTGATTTATGTCAGAATTAGTTTCATGATTCCATACATTTTAAAGAAACAACCAATCTGTAACAGTTGGAAATGTAATATCAAGTCTTGCCAGGCGAGTAAGCTAATATCTGAGCAGTGAAAAGTAAAAATGGAACATAGATATGTCTGCCGCTCAAAAGAGAAAAGAAAAAAAGCCTTTTCATATTTGCTCTTGAAAGTATTTATTTAGTTAAGTTGACAAGCCTAGCGTTGGTAGGTCTACTAACAATGACAGCAGCAGCAGGGGAAGATGTCCTTTGCCTAATAGATACAAGCTTCTGGTTGTCATGGTACAATGAACAAAAATACAAAGGAAACACGCAACAATCTCAGCTGGATTAATTCACTTGGCAAAGGGGAAATGTTCACTAACAGGATGTAATAACATTCCTGTGCAACAATTGAGAGAAAGCTTTCTGTAACCGGTTGTGTTTAGAACGTTTCCTCAATCTTTTATATCCCATATATTTGAAATATGGGACCAACAATTCACATAATGCGTTTATGTTTTTGTTCAGTATAAATAAAACCTATCTTCATTAATGGCCAAATGGTGCAGAAAAAGCTATATTTAATGTCTGTATGTATGACTTGGGAAATCAGGAAGCAATACTGTGATTTAATGCACAAGTGGGGGTGGGGCTTCTATGCCTCACACCCATTGGAGTGAAAGCTAAGCTCCGCCCCAGGAATCTATGGCATAGTAATCTCAGGTAAAGTAATAACAAAACCTGTGCAGATTTTCCACATCAGCATAGCCCATCACTCATCTTCTCATTACGTTTTCACACATTTTCTTATTGAAATCTAAGACATTTCTTCAATAAACAGAAAGCTTTTTCATTATCATTATTTTATTTTGTTCTTCTGTGACAGTATAATGTGAAAAGATTGAGGAGAGAGTATTTCCTGAAAGAGAAGAGACCCGGATTCAAATCTATGAAGCAGAAGTAAATGTGCTCCGCAGACAACAGCTTAAACCACCCTAGGCCACAACAGACAGCTTTTTTATAACAGTGAAAGTTGGCCTATATTAGCTTACTTTCATCACCACAATCATGCTCTTTATATACACCCTGTCATGTGACTAAGAATCGTCATATCAATCAGTTAATGCACGCCAGGCTGGACCGTACAGAATAGTCCTCATCTGGTCAAAAATCTCTCCTGTAATCTTCTCTTAAACCTCATGCAGCTAAATCCTGCATTGGCGCTGTACAAAAACCACAGCCAACTATGTCAAATTAGATGTAGGAATTCGATGTTTCCAGCATTTTTCATTTTTTTTGTCCAGCCAGTCAATGAAAGCTGGAGGTAATGTGACTTACCCCTTCATCACGTTTTCTTGTATTTCTGGCCCCAATGACCTATTGTGTTGTGTGTAGTCAATCTGTAAAGATAACAAAGTGTTTTTTCTGTGTTTTCAAATGGGTCTTTGTGCAAGGACAGAGGAGCTATGGACAATGGGGAGGGGCTATAGGAAATGTGGACGGGCTATGGGCAAAGGGGGAGGAGCTATATGAAATGTGGAGGGACTATGGGCAAGAGGGGAAGAGCAATGTACAAGGGAGGAGGAGCCATGGGAAATGGAGGAGGTGGAGCCATGGGAAAGGGAGGAGGTGGAGCCATGGGAAAGGGAGGAGGTGGAGCCATGGGAAAGGGAGGAGGTGGAGCCATGGGAAAGGGAAGAGGATCTATTGGCAGAAGAGAAACTATGCACAGAAATCTCCACGGCAGATTCAGAGGATGGTTTGAAATACAGTCATACCTGTTCAATCAACTCTAGACAATTCAAGATCTTCACCGAAAAATCTCCCAGCTATTTCAAGGATGTCCTTGAGACTCTGACCCAAATCCGCTGTTGATTATCCTGGGACTTTCAGAGGCTCGAAAAAGATTACCCAAGCACCATCGACAACTAACTCCTTTCTGTGGAGTATTGTTTTGGTAAAAAAAGAGATACCTTAGACATAACTATGACTGGTTGGTAAACAAACAACGTTCAGATGGATTCCAGTTCATGCTGATTGACAGTCTGTCTGTGAAATGGTAGGGGGCTGATTGTTTTGGGGGGAGGAGGGAGAAAGGGGGAGGGGTGTTATATCGGGGATCTTTTCAGTCCTGTTTATTTTAGGTTTTGTTCATGATTGTTTTTCAAATATGATTCAATTCCGGTGGTTAAATTTATAGTTATATATTTTTTTGTTTAGTTTTTTTAATAAGAAAATCTATAACGGTTAACCCATAGAGGTGTGTGCGTGTTTTGTTCAGTTATGTATGTAAAAGCAGGTTTTATTTTACTTGTTGGGACATCAAGTCCCTGCAAAGATATATAAGGTCAAAGAATATTTGACCTTTTGGGGACATTCTGCTGCTCCCCTCTGAGGAAATGGGCAATTAAAGATTTATTACAGTAATCTCGGTTAACCCATAACTAAAGTGTCGACACACTTTGTCAGAGACTCAGTTACGTTCACATAGTCTTTCCGCAAAAGTGGAAATGTTCCATAAAGTATGCTTGCTAACCTACTGTTGCTTCTTTGCAGTATCTAGCCCTCTGGCCTTGTAGATACAGAAGCCTTTCATCTTCTCAACAACTGCTGTTTATACCATAGAGAGGGAAGGTATTCAGCCATAGAAATAACTATGAACAGATGGTACTTGGAGCTTCTAACTCTGGCAATATGACTGGTGAACTCACACAGCTTGTGCACTATGCCATCACTGAGCAAAATGGAGACCCGGTTCCTATTCATTCTTATTTCTATGTAACTGACCAGAGGGAATGTGAAGAGGGACAGAGACCTGAAAATGGAGTGAGAGTGGTGAGTGGATGAAAAGAGAACATCGGATGAGTGAGAATATTGGTGAGTGAGAAGAGAGCATGGGAGGAGAAGGCTCAATGGATGACCAGAAAAGAAGGGATGAGAAGGGGTCAGTGGATGAATAGAAACCATGGGATGAGGGGAGGATAGAGAGCATGGGATGAGTGGAGGATAGAGAGCATGGGGTGAGTGGAGGATAGAGAGCATGGGGGAGTGGAGGATAGAGAGCATGGGATGAGTGGAGGATAGAGAGCATGGGGTGAGTGGAGGATAGAGAGCATGGGGGGAGTGGAGGATAGAGAGCATGGGATGAGTGGAGGATAGAGAGCATGGGATGAGTGGAGGATAGAGCGCATGGGATGAGTGGAGGATAGAGCGCATGGGATGAGTGGAGGATAGAGCGCATGGGATGAGTTGAGGATAGAGAGCATGGGATGAGTGGAGGATAGAGAGCATGGGGTGTGTGGAGGATAGAGAGCATGGGATGAGTGGAGGATATAGAGCATGGGGTGAATGGAGGATAGAGAGCATTGGATGAGAGGAGGATAGAGCGCATGGGATGAATGGAGGATAGAGCGCATAGGATGAGTGGAGGATAGAGAGCATGGGGTGAGTGGAGGATAGAGAGCGAGGAGTGAGGAGAGGGAAAGCAATGATCACATAAGCGCAGTAGAACAACAGACAGCTGAAAACAAGAGTTTTTCTATTTAAAAATACATTTAAAAGCCCTTTTATTTATTTATTTTACAAAAACACTATTTGTTTGCTTTTGTTTCCTAAAATGTCAAAACTAGCATCCCCTACTTATCCACTGTGCATAGCACTTCCTTTACTTCCTGCACATCTAAAAACTCTTCTAGGAGGTTCACCAGTGTGAATTATGTATGTGGGGAGAGGATGAGAGAAAGATGAGAAAGAGAGAGAGAGAAAGGGAGAGAGAGAGAGAGAAATGAGCAGAGGTGAGTCTCTTCTGGAGAACGTGGGTATGTCCTTGTTTGACACAGGCAATCACAGAGCAATTTGAAAGGTTGCAACACTCCCATAATCACAAGACCAGCTAATGAAAACCATCCAGTGCCTTCATCTGTCTGTCTGATCTCTGTATCTTCTCTTCCTTCTAACCCCATGTTCCTCCCTCCCTCTTCTCTCACTGTACTCCTCCATTCTCACTGTTCTCCTCGTCTCCTTATTCCGTCTCCATTCTCACTGTTCTCCTCGTCTCCTTATTCCGTCTCCATTCTCACTGTTCTCCTCGTCTCCTTATTCCGTCTCCATTCTCACTGTTCTCCTCGTCTCCTTATTTCGTCTCCATTCTCACTGTTCTCCTCGTCTCCTTATTCCGTCTCCATTCTCACTGTTCTCCTCGTCTCCTTATTCCGTCTCCATTCTCACTGTTCTCCTCGTCTCCTTATTCCGTCTCCATTCTCACTGTTCTCCTCGTCTCCTTATTCCGTCTCCATTCTCTCTCTTCGCCTCTCAATACACCTTTGTATCCCTTTTAATCTCCTCACTTTTAATGTCTTGTCTTTCTTTATCTTTCTCTTCTTCTGTTTTCCTTATTCAACTTGTCTATTCTCTCCTCTACTTTCCCCCCACTCTCTCTTTCTCTCTCCTTTATCTGTCTCTGGGGAGGGATAGGTGTTTAATCAATTTAAAAGCTATCCTGTCATAAAACCTTACTGCTCCAAGCCCAGATTACAGCCACTTGGTATTACCTCTGCAATGCTAGTCACAGTGGAATATGGGTTTTTAGCGCTCTCTCTCTTTCTTTCTCACGCTCTTTCTCTCGTTCTCTCACTCCCTTATTTTCCCCCCATTCCTTTTCTCCCTTCCCTCTCCCCCTCTCCTTTGCCCTCTCTCCCCCTCTCCTTTGCCCTCTCTCCCCCTCTCCTTTGCCCTCTCTTCCCCACCCTCTTTTTCCCTCATCCTCTCTCTCTGTCTCTCACTCCATTTCCCTTCTCTCTTTTGCTCCCTCTTCACCTCTTTCTCTTCTTCTCGGTCCCTTCACCATCATTCTCCCTCTCTCCCTCTCTCCCTCTCTCCTTCTCTCCCTCTCTCCCTCCCTCTTTCTCCCTGTCCCCTCCACCCCAGTCCCCTGGCTCAGTTACTCGTGTGTTGCTCCTCTGTTCTCTCATCAACCATTCCCTTGATATCCCTTGACAGTTTGGTCGTTATTCTCATGAACCTAATAAAGCATGATTGGCAGAGATACAGTAACTTACATGCAATGTTGGCCCGATAGTAGACAGCATGTGTGTGCGTGTGGTATAGCATCCATGAATCAGGCCAAGTAGATATGGAGAGTCAAAACCGGGAAGCGAAGGAGGCAGGCAGACTGAGCTGGTGGTGGCAGGTATTCCCGACGTCTGATCTGTGCTTCTAGTCTGATTGGAAAGAAACGGGAGTAAACAGAAGATGAAACGCAGCCTTGTTTTAACCCTTTAATACACAAGCTAAGCAAACCCCTTCTAATGCACAACATGGGTAAAAAATTACCCATATTCATTCCCTATGTTATTTAATGCATGGCTGAGTGTTTCTTTGCTATATCTTTTGAAATAAATGTATTTAATCATATAATATTCCAAGAACTCAATAAATATCTTGTTTTTGATTACCACAAATCATTATTTTATTTTTTACTTTCTTACTTAATGAAAATAAATAGTTTTTGTATTACTACATCAACTTTACACAAATGACCCAAGTATGCAAGTGTGATTATAAGCATATAGACGTACTATAATAATACCTTTTGTTACAATATTTATTTTAACTGTGATTTGGACCAAATAATAATAGATACAATAATAATAGTAAATAGGTAAAATATATTGTCACATAACACACACATAACTGATAACTGATAACACTGATATTGAACTGTAGTGCAGTTGGGTACAGCACAGTGCTAACATTCCTCACAAATGACAACAAAATGTTCGTGCTCCTTGTACACTGGGAACAGATTTGGAACCTACAGCAATTCAATTCAATGTGGATGGCTTCATGACAGGCGGTCCGGCTTGTTCTGGCGTTGAGACCCCACAATGGTCAGGTTATTCTCAAGGAGCTTCTCAGCAAGAGTAATAAAAATGTTTTGTAAACATGTTTCAAATAAAATGTTATGTAAACATGTGAAGGTTGCAAGTGATATGTTTGTGTTGATACCAGTGTGTGTGTGTGTGTTTGTGGGTGTGTGTTTGAGTTGGTGTGTGTGTGTGTGTGTGTGTGTGGGTGTGTGCGTGTGTGTGTGTGCACGCGCCCTTTGACCCTGTTGCTACAGTGGGGGCGAGGGATTGGTTCGGGATGCGTAGTGTGTTCCCATTGATCCGGGGTCACACGTGGAGTTCAAGCCCCGAAGCAGTGGTGACATGGGGTGGACTATCCCACAGGGCTCCATTCAGTACTAGTGAACTACACCATATGATAGCAGCTGAGAAAATGCATTTCCTACTTGTTAATTATTCCTTCCCGTTGTGTCATTTGGTGTGGGTGATTCTATTGTTTTTCTTCGCGTAAACTGGAGACAGAGGTGAAGAACATAAAAGCCCTCTACTACCAGGCGTTCTTTCCAACCTGCATTGCGCAATTAAAGTGAGAACATACTTTTTAGCAGATTTTAATTGTTGCACTGGGGGTGATAATTAAGTGAGCTGAGGAGAATTTACAGAACCCCTCCAATCCTTTCAAGAGGTGTTGACAGCGGGAATAAAGTGGAAGAAACCATTGTGGGGGAATATACAGTAAGGTTTGAATGCATTCTGCCTTCATACTCTCATGTCTGAGGGGCCTTCCTGGCTTCCTCTGTTCTTTTAACACCCCCGTCTTAATAAGTGCAGGGATGGGTGTCGTGAGGCCTGTGCGCCGTACGTGGAAAAGAACCTGCTGTTATTTAGATGATAAAGAAGCGTGTACTTCAATTCTGCCCGGGCTTTTGCATATGAAATACATACGGTACATTTGTTTGAAATCAAATAGAGAGGCTCAAGGATTAGGGTTTAAATCAAGCCCACCCACGACGCGCAGCACGATAGCATTGTATATTTTCCAGTTTTCATTTAAATCATTACTTTTGTTTTCTTTTGTACCCTTAAATAAATCAAAGTACTTAATGAATATGGCTGGCTTTGTTTGTCGGTCTGCCAAGTCGTTTAACAATGACATGATATCATCGAACAAAAAAGAATCTCTCTTCCTTTGTCTCTTGCTCTCCTTTTCTCTTTCTGTCAAACCAGGAAGGGAACAGAACGGGATGTTTAATTAACTTTGCACGGTGTGAAAGGCCTTCCGCTGACACCACTGACAGCCAGTTAAGTTGTTAAGATTTGGCTGAAGCTGTGTAACGTTGGCAGGGCACCGTGACGACGGCATGCGTGTCGACTCCGTCCGACAGGTATGGGTAATTGAACAGAGGGGGGGTGTGGCTTGACAGTAACAGGCGCTTTGACAGTGGTTTGTCTGGGTTCGCGGGTTTGACCCAACCTCTGAATGCCGAACAGGCAACATCCACAGTGTCATATTTTCCAATGGGTCATCACGGGATTTTCTCATCTGATGACGACATATCCAGTGCCTCCATTGACTCTGCTTCTAATGAAAGCCTGGACTGCTTCTTTAACGTGGTGTGTTGCATGTCATTCAGTAAAGCAGTGTACTGTATTTTAGTCAGGAGAGCAGCGTAGCTAATGCTAGCCAGTAGAGCCATGTACTGAATGTCAGTCAGGAGAGCAGCATAGCTAATGCTAGTCAGTAGAGCCATGTACTGAATGTCAGTCAGGAGAGCAGCATAGCTAATGCTAGTCAGTAGAGCCATGTATTGAATGTCAGTCAGGAGAGCAGCATAGCTAATGCTAGTCAGTAGAGCCATGTACTGAATGTCAGTCAGGAGAGCAGCGTAGCTAATGCTAGTCAGTAGAGCCATGTACTGAATGTCAGTCAGGAGAGCAGCATAGCTAATGCTAGTCAGTAGAGCCATGTACTGAATGTCAGTCAGGAGAGCAGCATAGCTAATGCTAGTCAGTAGAGCCATGTACTGAATGTCAGTCAGGAGAGCAGCGTAGCTAATGCTAGTCAGTAGAGCCATGTACTGAATGTCAGTCAGGAGAGCAGCGCAGCTAATGCTAGTCAGTAGAGGCATGTACTGAATGTCAGTCAGGAGAGCAGCGTAGCTAATGCTAGTCAGTAGAGCCATGTACTGAATGTCAGTCAGGAGAGCATCGTAGCTAATGCTAGTCAGTAGAGCCATGTACTGAATGTCAGTCAGGAGAGCAACGTAGCTAATGCTAGTCAGTAGAGCCATGTACTGAATGTCAGTCAGGAGAGCATCGTAGCTAATGCTTGTCAGTAGAGCCATGTACTGAATGTCAGTCAGGAGAGCAACGTAGCTAATGCTAGTCAGTAGAGCCATGTACTGAATGTCAGTCAGGAGAGCCCACTGAATATTCTGCAGGTGTCGTCACCGAAAAGAACCTTATGAAAGCCCACATCCAACATCAAAACCCAATCCTTGAAATGGAATTCACAGTGAAATGAAGAGGAGAGAAAATTCTAAAACATCTGTGGTGGCAGAACACCAAATGATTGGCTGCTAGTGGAAAAAACGCAAAAAAGATGTCCTGCTGCCCAAAGCCGTGACACCTAGATCTAAAAGACAGCTCCTTCGCCTTTTTTCCTATTTCATGCATTGCGTCAGGAGACATTCATACAATAGATCGTATTGCAAATAGTTACCTTTCTGTCATTCACTTGAAATACTGTATGTGGGCACACCATTTGCATGCACTGCATAAATGTTATTGAAAAATGTTCTGCCACAAATCTACTATAAATCTCAATTTGAAATTCAACCTGTCTTGTAAGCCCACTCTTCCGAGCTTTCCACTAAAGCTCCAAAATGAGAACCAGCTAAACAATTGCTTTGGTGCTTTTTTCTCAAATGAGCTACATTTTCACATCCTTAGTACACATTTCTGAAACAAGTGATTGGAAATACTTTTTTCCCCAAAAAAACTGAATCCAACTGTTTTGTTTAGATCTCTCAAACATTACAAATGCCCAGCCTCGGTTCCAGCTAACGAAGGCTCATTTTGACTAAAACGTAAAAATCATGTTTCATAAGCTACTGGAAAAAAATAACAATATGGTTGTGTTTGCAAAGGTCTTGTTTATTATTTACATACAAAAAAGGTATGATTTCCAATAACACAATATCAGTATTATTATTATTACATGGTTACTGTAGGCTTTCTTCTGTCACATACTTATATGGAAATAGAGCTAATCTCTTCAAAGACTTATTTAATGATGTAGTCTCACGAACTGAGACAGCTACATCATTCACTACAAAACATACTGTAAACCTGTACTTTTGGGATGGCAGATACATAACCCTTGATAGCGAGACTCTTCAGAGGGTGGATAAACAGCCCAGTTCATCGCCTGTGACCCGCTCCCCGTCATCCAAGACCTCATCAGTTTGGCACTGCACAAGAAGGCCCTAAAAGAAAAACAGTTACCCATGCCTCAGACTATTTTCTACATGACCACACCACGGCAGGTGGCATCAGTGCCTCATGTGTGGAACCATCGGAGACATGGACAGCTTCTACCCCCTCCTGTGTAACAAAACTGCCAAATGAAACATTATCAATGTCAGGGATGGTGACATTTTTTGACACGACCTCTCCAGTACTGAATATACTGCCGTGTCACACATTTAATTGTTCAGGCCCTGTACTCCAGCGATGTTACCGTCTACTGTCAATGCACAGCTACACCTACCTGTAGGTAAAAAGACCCCAACAACCGGTCCTCCCTGAAAATGGTAATTGTTGTTTATATATTTTCTTTTATATTTTTGCTGTTTTTGAAAGAGACATCATGTGTAGGTTTGTTGTGATAATGCATTCCATATTAATTTTCAGTTAGCTACTCAATTCTATTGGTAAGGTCAAGTCAACAGAGTTGTAAATTGAAGACACATTTTTTTATCTGAGACTGACACTCACCATCCTGAAGAACAACTAAAACATTTACTGTAATGTTAATATGTGATGTACAGTTAGTCCAGAAATAATTGGACACTGACACAAGTCTTGTTATTTAGAATGTTAACCAAAATGTATTCAAGTTACAGTTATATAATGAATATGGGCTTAAAGTGCAGTCTCTCAGCTTTAATTTGGTATTCAAAATTGTGTCAGTGTCCAAATACTTCCGGACCTAACTGTACTGGGTTCTGTGATATGTTGTGTGTTGGCAAATAAACCAATGAACTCTGTATATTAATTTGACTGTAAAAAATGTTTTATCTAAATGTTTTTGTTGGTAAAAGATGCACAGCGTTTCTTTAATTTAAAGTTTTAATGTAACACTGGCTGCATTGTATAAGCATGCAAGTATAAACATTTACAGTTTATGCTTTAGTCATTGAATAGACCTTATCAAGAAACTTGATAAGTGTGTTATAAGATAGCTCAGTAGGACAACCACACAACACATTAATAGTAATTATTTTTTACTGTAAGTATATTTTAATATCAGCATTGTTCTCCAGATAAACAATTGTCTTTTCAAATATGATTGGCTTAATTTCTCACACAGAAATAGGGCTGACAAAAGACATCTGTAGTTTGTGTTGCTTGAAGTAACCCATTGTCCTATTTTCTTTTCTAAAATGTTTGACATCCACTGAAGTCTATGGCTAGAAACTGACAGAAGACAAAACAAGATACGACAGGCAAAAGGTAGTGATTAATAAAAGCTCTAATAAGAATGAATTTATCTTCAATTAAACTAGATTGGGTTTACCAAACAGAAGAAAAAACACTAAAGCAGGAGAAGACTATTTGGATTTACAGTGCTCTTCAGAATTATTACCACACAAGTAAAAAAATTAATCTCAGGAAAAGGCATTTAGAAAATCCTGTTGTTTAATAGCTTGACCTTACACACAAAATATGACATAAATCAAATCTTTAATAGTGGTGAAAATGTACAAAGAACAACAAATAGTTAATCAACAAATACATATGATTCCAAAACCTTGTCACAATACTGTACCCCTTTATTTAGTGCATTATATCACATTGTGCTTCTCCTATAGGAGAACACTTAGCAATGGATGTGAGACCATTCATCCATGTAGAATATTCGCCAGATCCCTCGGTCCTTGGTCCTAGCTTTTGCACTTTGCTCTTCAGCTCACCCCACAGGTTTTCAATGGGCTTTAGATCAGGGAACTGGAATATCCATTGCAAAAGCTTGATTCCTTGGTACGGGAAAAATATTTTGTGTGGATCTGGAGGAATGCTCCAGACAGATTAAGATCCAACAAAAACCTTGTTTTAGTCTCCTGGCTGAAGGATCCGCATTTTCTGTAAAATCTCCATGCGTGTATGGATAACATTGCATCCATGGCCTTTACAAGCAACAAGGACCCACAGCGTCACATATCCACCACCACAGATCACAGGGCATTGTTCCTGCATGACCATCCTTTTCACAACAAGCTCGCCTCTGGTGTTTCTGGCCAAAACGCGCTTGTTTTGTCTCACCTGACCATAGTACTCAGTCACAATCAAAGATCTAAATACATTTAGCCAAACCCAAGCAGGGATGTTTATGTCTTGACGAGAGCAAAGGCTATGGAGAAGTGCAGTGTGTGGTCATGGATATGGCATCTAATCTAAGTTTTGGAGACTTGGGGAGCCGAAGATTGAGCCAAACTTTGCAATTCTTTACCGTGCTCCATTAGTCCTTTTTAACCCATCAAATCATCCTCCTCACTGGTCGTGGGGACAAATGCTGATTTAAATGTCTTATCTGATCCAGACAATGAAGATGGGTATTATCAGGCATGTATAGATTATAGCCATCGCCTAATTTATGAAAGTTCATTACATTTGTGTTCTTTGACCTTTGCCGTGTTGATAAGTCATTTAGTTTGGCATGTGTCACTGTGTACTTACACCCCAGTAAAACCGGAAGTCGTTGTAGACTCTAAACATACTACCACAAGATACTTAGAACTGGTTAATCAGAATTTTTAGGCTTGGCAATATTAGTGAAATGTAATATTGAGAATAATATTTATTTAGCTTAATTCCTTTTTCTGGAAATATAGGCAAGATTCCTCTCATATTTTGAGTGTAAGCTTGAGCTGATAAACCACAATTACATTTTATTATATCATTTGGCAGGTATTTACCAAGGTGTGTACAATCAATACTACCATTTTGGTCACAGCTGTACTAAAAGTACTGAATCCATAGAGTAGGTTATTTTATTTGTTATCCCAAATGCTCAGTGATAATAAAACTTGTAAACATCCAACTAAATCCTGGCAAGATAATCCCGTTTCACAATAAATATATTGATGTATATTTTTGTGTAAGTGTAATTTTCGTATACTTTCTCAGTTACATTTGGCTACACACACCGTTTCCTTGCAGTAAGATGGAAGTCATTACGTTGTTTCACTGTCACCTGTCTAGTTTTCTAGGTCAGCGTTAAATGACAGTAAGGAAGCGTTCACACTATACTACTACAGTAGCATTACTCACATCTTCTCGTCTGCAGCTTCATACAGTCACGGATTTTCCTCCCTTCTGACCCCTGTCATCGCCCTTTCACAGATTCTAGCCTTTTCTTGTGGTGAAAGGGCAGTGTGTGTGTGTGTGTGTGTGTGTGTGTGTGTGTGTGTGTGTGTCTGTGTGTGTGTGTCTGTGTGTGTATGAGTGTGTGTGAAAGAGACAGATAAAATGAATGTTTTGGGGGAGGGGCGTATATATCACATATATATATATATATAAATATATATATATATATTTTTTTTTAAAACAACAGTGAATATATTATAGCGCCTTTCTATTGCAGCTGCGACCTCCCATTGGGATCTCATATCAACCCCGTCAGTTGAAGAGAAGGTTTTAATAAGGCAATTTAAGATCTCCTACTGTGCTTTCCACGTCAGAAATTCCAGTGTTTTATAAGCAGGCCCACATCTACATTCATGGTTTAAGGGAAATCTAGCGATGTAAGCCTTATGGTATACTAATTAAATAGCATGTGTTATTTATTTTTTAGTGCAGCGATATATCTTCCAATTTCGTTCCTAATCCTCAATCGTCATGTCAATCGCTGATTAAAGGAAGCACCAATGTAGCCTTCTCTAGTCTAGGCGTGCGGTGAGCTGGCCGTGGTGCTGAATCTTTCTCTCAATTCAAATGTGCTTTTCTGGTTTGGGAATCTCTCTCTCAATCTCTGTCTTAATCTCGCTCTCCCCCTCTCTCTCTCTCTCGCTCTCTCTCTCTCTCTCTCTCTCTCTCTCTCGCTCCCTCTCTCCCTCCTTCCCTCCCTCCCTCGCCTGCATGCTTTGCCTCATAGAGCCCCTGTCTCGACTGTCCCCTAATGCAAACGTGAATGAACTGCACAGTAATGGGGATATCTGTGAACCGGGGCGCTCGCATTTCCACTAAGAGACAGACAGACGGCACGGATGACTAACAGACTCAACTCGACGTCCAATGGTGCGATTTAAAAACGGGAGCCCGTGTCCATTTGTCGTACTAGTGCTCATAAGCTTTTTTTTTTTCTGAAAACGCTACAGCTGGTCTTCAAAATATAGCACTATTTGGAAGTTAACACCCGAAATAGCAGGATAATCGCAAGGATAGTCTGGTTTAATCATTCTACAGACCGACAAACACCCAAGTTCCGGACTCAGAAGGTAAGGTTGGTTAACATAGTTTGTGGTTCATGCAAATGAAATACATATATTAACCAAAAACAAGGCACTGAAAAATACATATTTATGTCTAGAAAGCTACTTGTTCGGCCCCTGCTTACAGTACGTGGTTGGCATACATTTATTTCGACTGTTGTCGATGGTGGTTTTAATTACTGTGTTGAGTATTCTGGCACTCCAATGTTAGGCTATACAGAAATGAATTGATGCGGCGTGTGGGGGGAAAAGAGAGTATGTAATTTTTTCCCACTATTTTTTAGTCTTTTGTGTATTAATAAGGATTTTTAGGTCGATTTGCAGCAAAAGAATTCAACAATTGAAATAACATTTGCTAGTCACACTGCTGAACTGATTGTCAGATGTTGCGAGAGAAGAGGGTTGGGCGCCGAGTGGCAAATTTCGACCGAGGACGAGAAAGTGTCATATTTAGGAATTCATGAATATAGTATGAGCTATTTCTCCGAGTGTTGTTATTTTGCGCATGATAACTGAGTGTAGCCAGCAGCCACAATGTCAGATGCAGTCAAAAAGCCTCTCCAGCCACGACTCATGCAAAACAATTTCCTTGGCTGTCGAAAGCGCTAGTAAAACAAAACCGGGTTCGATTACTTTGAAGGTAAGACGACGTGCGATCGGGACTCGACACTAACTGTCAACGCTGACCCTTTGCGGTATCCTGAAGTCTGTGGTTGTTGAGTTGGCATATCTGATGTTCTGCAAACCTCGCAGCGAGAAAATGTACTTGCAGAATAAATGTTCGCACTATTTGGATGAAAGCTGGACAGAAAAAAACCTGGAGCTTACCACCCGCTGGGATGTCAGGTGGCACTGATGGGAGTGTTGGTAGCAAAGTACGCCTGCATTCAACAACACATATGAGTCGGCCGTGGGCCAGCGTATCATATTATGTCCGCTGTAACTTAGTAAAAGGTTGACACGCTTTGTAACAAACTTCTAATATGTGTGTGTGTGTAGTATGGGGGGTGGCATTACTGTTTTCTTATTCTCCTTTTTCTCGCGGATCGCGACCAGGTTACGCAGTTACCTGGGTGATAGTTACGCAGTGCGATAGTTACCGCTATCACACTAGCCTTAGGCTATTCGTGTAGATATAGGTTTGAAAAAAAATGGTAGGGAAAAGCAATATGACAGCTCCAGCCAGGGTTGGGTAGGTGACTTTTTAAATGTAATCAATTTGTTACAAGTTACCTGTGCACAACTGTAAACAGTAAGGTAACTTTTGGATTACTCAAACTCAGTAACATAATCTGACAATTTTTATGTTAACAGACATTCGAAGACAATTTGGAATATAACCAATTTAACAACACTTATTTTTTCAATAAATATTTGAGTTTACATACTTTATCTGGCCATAAATGGATTTTGCATTACATTATGGTTTATGTACAATGCCTTTGGGATCTCTTCAGACCCCTTCACTTTGTCCACGTTTTGTTGTGTTGTGGACAACATTTATAACTGATTAAATAAATTCAAATTGCTTTCAATATAAACACAGTACCCCATAATGACAAAGCCAAGCATTGTCATGTGTTCCAATCTATATGAAAAGGAAAAACTGAAATAGCTCATGTACATAAGTATTAAGAACCTTTGCCATGGGATTCCAGAGTGATTTCTGATGCATCCTGGGTCCTTTGACTGGTCCATGCGATGTATTTAGAACTTCATCTGAGTCCATCTGTGGCAAACTAAATAGATCGAATTGCGTTGATGTATTGATCTGGTTAAGATTGTAAACAAATTCCTCAACTGTTGAAACTTCCTAGGAATACAGTGGAAATACTAAGGCCATTGTGAAACTAACTAAGTTTGGAACCGCCAAGACTCATCCTAGGGCTGGCCGTCCAGACAAACTAAGTAACTGGGCAAGAAGGTTCTGCAGAGGTTTGAGAACCTGCCAGAAGGACGTCGATTTCTGAAGCACTCCATTAATCGTGCCCTCATGGTAGAGAGGCTAGATGAAAGCCCCACCTGTGTAAAAGGCAAATTAGAAAAAATATGATCTGGGCAGATGAGACTATATTCAAATAATTAGGGCTGACCATCATGAACTGGGTCTGGCAACAACAACGTTATGTTCATCACTTGGCTAACACCATCAATACGGTGAAGAATGGTAGTGGGAGCATCATGCTATGGGAATGCTTCTCAGTGGGACTAGGAGACTGGTCAGGATTGAGAGAAGAATGAACGAAGCAAAATGGAGAAGCCTCTGAAGATATTATGATCCAGAGCACACAGGACTTCAGACTGCGTTGAGGATTCATCTTTGAGCATTACAAGAACCCTAAGCTCACAGCCAAGACAAGGCTGGAGTGGCTTTCAGACAAGTCTGTGAATATCCTTGAGTGGGCCAGCGAAAGCCCAGACTTGAACCCCAGTAAACAGTGAAGAGTCCTGAAGATCACAGTTCCCCCGATGCTCGCCATCTAATTTGGAAAATACTGCCCAAACTCTGGGGTGCAAAGCAGGTAGACACATACCCAAGAAGTCTCAAAGCTGGTAATCACTACCAAAGGTGCTTCGAAAAGGTACTGAATAAAAGGTAAAAGTACTTATTTACATGAGATATTTCACTTTCAATAAATTGATACACAATTCAAAAAAATGCCTTTGCTTTGTCATTATGGTGTATTGTGGGTAGATTGATGGCAAATAAATCAATTGAAACAAATTATAAAAATGTAGTCCAAGACAATGTGTAGAAATAAAAAGGTTGTGAATATTTTGTATTTTCTAAAACATTGTTTTCAATTTCAGCATAAAGATTGGACTACATCTATACATAAAACACTAAAGGTCTGTCAGATTTTCAGTCATTCCACTTTATTCAGAAACCCATGATCTTCAAGAAGACTTTTATCCTGAACATAACCCAGAATCTAAGGATGCTCAGCCTTTTCTGTTAATTTTGTTTCTAGTGCTTCCAAACATTGTTGAAAAATTAATAGTAATTTCGAGAAAAATATATTAATGAGATTGTTTATAAAGACCAACATATCTGAAGCTTTTCACATGTACACTAAATTTGCAGATGTTGGACATTTTGCCAGACAGCCGCCAACATTTTTGAAAGCTTGTAGAAACCCATGGCATGCACAAGCACATGTGCCAATGTGAACACCTGCACACAGATACGTTTTACCCGAGCAAACGTAACCTGCGATTATTAGGAAAACCAGTGATTCATTTTCAAAACTCATGATACAGAAATACACAGCGATTCTACACCTAGATTCTTAGCTTAATGTCAAGGTTGTCAGCAGCCAGTGATAACCAATGATTTCACTTTTCTGTGGTCCAGAGCAAGTAGAATCACATGGCGTACCTGTATTCAGTTGAGGTTGCGGCCTCTAATTGAAATCGTGCCTCCTCATCCCACATGCTGATCACACACACTTGAGGCCCACAACTGTGGTTTGAATAGTAATGT
This sequence comes from Esox lucius, assembly GCF_011004845.1. Lineage (NCBI taxonomy): Eukaryota > Metazoa > Chordata > Actinopteri > Esociformes > Esocidae > Esox > Esox lucius. The sequence continues at coordinate 39,435,711 of NC_047585.1, read as the reverse complement.
ATTTAAGACAATAAAATAAAATAATAAAATGTGTCATAAGTATTCCGCAAGCTTGTTCTTTTAGAATGTATCTATGTATCTGTAATCGGATTACAATATTTTTGCTGGTAATGTAACTGAATACATTTCATGTTTTTACAGTTACATGTGACAGACTTCATGTAATCTGTTACTCCCCAACCTTAGGTAGATCCAACATTACCTCGGTTCCCTCTAATAGCCACAATGGAATTGTTGCATATTGCTTATAAGCATGTCCATCCAGTTGAAATCTGCTGAAGCGCCAGTTGGCAGTGGCAATGCTAGCCCCTTTTGACGTAGTGGTTGTTTTTGGAACGGAGCAATGATGACTCTGCTAACAAGAGATTATGACCACCTCCTTGCTCTGGTCCCACAATTAGAGTCATTTATTCTATTAGCTAAAATGAGTCATGGCATTTAATGTACAGAGTGACAGATGCTAGCCCGGCCTAAGATAGACAACCAATCAAAAGCAATCAATTGGATTTCTCCTCACCCTTTATTCAGCTGTACAGTAATCCATAATTGCCAATAGACTTCATTAGTTCTTCTTCTGGAGCAGGAGTGCCATGAGGGGAAGAGAGGTTGTTGGCCCTGAGTGGTGAGTGGACTATAATGTGCCTGAATCCAGAAAAACCTTGGGCTTAGCACCAGCGTCCTTTGAACAAGGCCTTTTTTTAATGACCTCAATAGCGTGGCCTAACTGTGTGGAGTGCCCTCAATTTGGGTGTGTGGGGGGGGGGAGGGGCACTTGCAGCTAGTTTTGAGTGTCTCTCCTTTTCTCACTCTCTCTCACTCTTATTTTCACACTCTTACGCACTCACTCATGTCGTCTCTTTCAGCCGCACTCATTTTCCACTCTCTCTCTTGTAGTACACAAACACCCACCCACACACACACACACACACACACGCACACGCACACGCACCCACACACACACACACACACCAACACAGGGATAGGGTCCTGTTTTAAAATATGTATCATAAGCTTTTGGTTGTTGATGTTTACAGAACACCACTTCCTTCCTGCATCATTCTGTGGATGTCAGTTCAGCTTCTGAGTGTTCTGGCCGGGCCCAAACCACGTGGCACCTCCCTTCACAAAAACCTGCATGCAGTATAACTCGGACTGTTTTACTGTAACCTACTTAACGGGTAAAAATAACAAGCTTGTGACCCCTGAGAGTACGAAGGGCAGGTCACAACCATTTCCTCCCATCTGCTCGTGGGGGTTGGGTTCAGGTCAGCAACGTGCACAATGTATGTCTCCGGCTGTATGGGATATCTGCAGAGACAGAGGCGTGCACTCTGGTTCTCAGATGGACAGCTAGATTACACCGCGTTGCATCAACGTGAAACAGTTCTGAATTCTGGGAGAAAGCTGTTTTCCTGTGCGCTGACGGCTTCCGCGAGCATCTTTATTCAGGCCGGTTGCATCCAGTGCAAAGCCTAGGTTGTGTATAGGAGGTGTCATAGCTGGTTGACAAGAGAGGAGACCGAGATTTATATCGTCATTATACTGACTTCTGGGCTGAGGTGTGAGGGGAGGAGTTCAGGCGCAGCAGGACACATACACAGATATTGTAAATTGTCAGGGCATCTGCTTTGAAGTTAAAGCTCACGCAAATGGATGAAGTTGCGACTGTGTATATTTAAATGACCTTACTCAAAGGAATGACGCCATCTTTCTCTGCTTTTGTGCAAACCCTGGCAAGTCTCAAGTGTCCATATCAACGCGTGTTTTGTTTCAGTGTAAAAATCCCCTTTCAGTTCTACTCAAACCTGTAAAGATCATAGCTTAGCTTTGTTTCCATTCAAATCAGGCTCAACGAGTGTATGTGTTTTTCTGTTAAAGGACCTTAAATTACCCTCCCGAGCATTTTCCACATCTCCAATGTAGTCGAAAGTGTGAATACTTTAGTCTGTGAAAATGTCAAACAGCCCCTCTCCATATGCCAGAAGATGTTTGTGTTTTTAAAAGTCAGACACGCTTGTTAAATCATTGACAGGGGGCTCTGTTGGAAAAAGCTAACTCCGTTTCCAATTAGGCAGCCAAAATGCAAAAGAGAGCAACAAAGAATATCGAATAGGAAGTGGATGTTGATATTGCCGGGTGATAGTTAGTACTGAACAGAAGTAATCCAGACTGTTATCTCCAGGGCAACTAGATTGGAACACTGATCGCCAGGAAGACATGTGAATGGAATTGAGCAGTTTTTGTTAAACGTTGTTAGCTATGAGCTGGATGCTTTGCATTGTCTCATCGTGTTACTGTAATAGGAACCAAGGCAAGTGAAACAAAATGAATTCTGTACACTCAACCTGACCACTAGACTTTTTCAAGTATACCGACTCCAGTTTTCACTTCTCTTTTAAGACCTACTTAAAAGATGTCTTAAAGAGGTCTCAGTGCTTCAGTGTAGATATTAATTTGTCAGCTAGCAGTAGCCTCACATGGTCTGTGTTCTTGATTTACCTTTCCTGGTAGCAGTGCGTGCTTTATGGGCCGGGGTCCGTCAGCACCTAATGCATAGAGATGCATACGGATATGAAATGAGCAGGTCGTCTTTCTGTCTGCCTCGGTTGTGTCTGTTGCCTGCGATGTGTCTGCTCGCTCACAACACAGTTGCTGAGCATGACTCCATGAGGCGAGCCGGATTAGAGTCACGAGATACCTTGTGGATGCAAGGGAGGGTGGCGGGCGTGTTGAACGCAGCCTCTGTTTTTGGCGATTACATGTAATTGGTCAAATTAGTCTAATGTTCAGCTGGCGTCTCAAAGTGTGAGGAGCTGTTTGCTTTGAACAGCTCTATCGGCCAAGCTCTGCCGTCTGTACAGAATGGGGCGGGGCATTGGTATGGTCGGCTGCCACGGTTGGCGTGATCCCTCAGGTCACTGTTTGGACCCCTCTGTGGTCGAGGAGGATTCTGCCGGCCTTGGAGAAACATCTCACGCAGCATCAAGGAAAATACTCCTCTGTGTACCAGACGGTCCCCAGCTACGACAGCAGTGGGTTTGCTTCAGGTGGCAGGGAGAACTCACTGCTTTGGAAAATGCTGAAACCCGTCCCTATGTATTATATTGGCAATTGCTTTCTCCTGGAAGTAACCTGCCACACTGTTAAGAGAACCGTGAGCCGCTCATGTCAGGGAAATAACTGGCATGATGCTCACAATCATGGCACAGTGGGGTCTGTCTATGTTTCTACTGAGGGCTCGTTGGGGTCTGTCTATATTTCTATTCAGGGCACTGTGGGATCTGTCTATGTTTCTATTTAGGGCACGGTGGGGTCTGTCTATGTTTCTATTTAGGGCACTGTGGGGTCTGTCTATGTTTCTATTCAGGGCACGGTGGGGTCTGTCTATATTTCTATTCAGGGCACTGTGGGGTCTGTCTATGTTTCTATTCAGGGCACAGTGAGTTCTGTCTATGTTTCTATTCAGGGCACGGTGGGGTCTGTCTATGTTTCTATTCAGGGCACAGTGAGTTCTGTCTATGTTTCTATTCAGGGCACTGTGGGGTCTGTCTGTGTTTCTATTCAGGGCACGGTGGGGTCTCTCTATGTTTCTATTCAGGGCACGGTGGGGTCTGTCTATGTTTCTATTCAGGGCACAGTGAGGTCTGTCTATGTTTCTATTCAGGGCACTGTGGGGTCTGTCTATGTTTCTATTCAGGGCACAGTGAGTTCTCTCTATGTTTCTATTCAGGGCACGGTGGGGTCTGTCTATGTTTCTATTCAGGGCACAGTGAGTTCTCTCTATGTTTCTATTCAGGGCACGGTGGGGTCTGTCTATGTTTCTATTCAGGGCACAGTGGGGTCTGTCTATGTTTCTATTCAGGGCACTGTGGAGAGATGGAGAAGTAAGGAGGGTGATGGAGAAGTAAGGAGGGGAGGTGGAGAATTAAGGAGGGGAGATGGAGAAATAAGGAGTGGAGGTGGAGAATTAAGGAGGGAGAGGGAGAAATAAGGAGTGGAGGTGGAGAATTAAGGAGGGAGAGGGAGAAATAAGGAGTGGAGGTGGAGAATTAAGGAGGGAGAGGGAGAAATAATGAGTGGAGGTGGAGAATTAAGGAGGGAGAGGGAGAAATAAGGAGTGGAGGTGGAGAATTAAGGAGGGAGAGGGAGAAATAAGGAGGGGAGATGGAGAAGTAAGGAGGGGCGATAGAGAAGTAAGGAGGAGAGGTGGAGAATTAAGGAGGGGAGAGGGAGAAAATAAGGAGGAGAGATGGAGAAATTGTTTGAAATGTAGTGGCAGTGGTTAACTGCATGTGAGTAGTAAGTATTGTATATATTCCAAGGGTAACGACTAGTGTTAAATTACCTTCCTACAAAGTACACATTAAACAAATTGCTGCTGACATGATTTACATGCTACATAAACTGACAATGGCTTCAAGCCATGCTTTTCTAAACCCACAATTAAATGGTTTATCCTCCAAGGAAAGCTAACAACAAAAAAAGCCAATCGTTCAGAATTCCGACTCTCTGCTAATGACTACATGTTACGCTCCAGCACCACCTTAGGTCCAACAACTCACAGTTGCCTCCTGAGAAATTGCTCTGAAACTGAAGCTCACTGTTGCTTAGTCTTAAACATTTTCTTAAAGAGATGGGGATTTTAAACGTTCTGTTAAGACAGCGTCTACACAGAGCTGTATCCTGCCCCATAGTGCCAGATGGGTGGGGTTTATTGGCTTTGTGGTCAACGCAGCACTTAATTTGTAAATCTGGAAGTCCCGGAACACATTGGGGCGCAGGAGAGGTATGGATCCGGTTGGCAAATTGACACGAATAAAGCACACTTGTAGTGTAAACAGCGGAAAACAATAAGTAAAAAACTTTTATAACCTTGTCTGTCAGTGCTGAGGCTGCAAGAGGCTACAGGAAAAGGCAACTTTTTGAATTCTGATTGCTTTTAGCAGAATGTTTACCATGCACAGCGAACACAGAGTTGGAAAAAGACAAGTTAATGCACATCAGACCGGACCTGTGTATAGCATAGTAGGTGCCGGAACAAAGGGAAAGTCTGAGAGGTGCTGGATTCTGTTCCAGCAGGATCCAAGCTCCAATTAACCACGGACCCAGCGGTTCCGTGGTACCATTAAATAATGAATATGGGCCCCAAAGTGCAGTCCCTCAGCTTTCATTGGAGGAAGGGTTGAGGAAGTATAGCTCTTTAATGTGTAGCCCCTCTTGTTGACAACTGACTCAAAAGCTGTGTCATGGACAGGTGTGGGCTATTCCTTCCTTATTTCTTCATCAATTAAGCAGGTAAAAGGTCTGGAGTTGATTCCAGGTGTGGCATTCGCATTTGGAGGCTGTTGCTGTGAACCCACAACATGCAATCAAAGGAGCTCTCAATGCAAGTGAAACAGGCCATCCTTAGACTGCAAAAAAAAATTGTTTAGAGAGATAACAGGAACATTAAGGTAGATTAAACTAAGATCAACCTGTAGCAGAATGATGGGAAGAAATATGTGTGGAGAAGGCTTGGAACGGGTCATGATGTGAAGCATACCACATCATCTGTAAAACACGGTGGAGGCAGTGTGATGGCATGGGCATGCATGGCTTCTAATTGCACTGGGTCAGTAGTGTTTATTGATGATGTGACAGAAGACAGAAGGAGCCAGATGAATTCAGAAGTGTATAGGGATATACTGTCTGCTCAGATTCAGCCAAATTCAGCTAAGTTGATTGGACGGGGCTTCCCTTTAAAGATTGGCAATGCCCCAAAACATACTTTGAAAGCAACCCAGGAGTTTTTTAAGGCAAAGTAGTGGAATATTCTGCAATGGCCCAGTCAATCATCTGATCTCAATCCAATTGAGCAAGCATTTCACTTGCTGAAGACCAAACTTTAGGTAGAAAAACCTGAAGACAGCTGCAGTAAAGGCCTGGCAAAGCATCACAAAGGAGGAAACCTAGCGTTTGGTGATGTCCATGCATTCCAGACTTCAAGCAGTCATTGCCTGCAAAGGATTCTTGACAAAGTATTAAAAATGAACATTTTATTTAGGATCGTGTTCATTTGTCCAAGTACATTTGAGCCCCTGAAACAAGGGGACTGTTTATTAAAATGGTTGCAATTCCTAAACGTTTCACACAATATTTTTGAATTATTTCTTGAATTTAATCTGAAAGTCTGCACTTCAATTGCATCTCAGTTGTTTCATTTCAAATCCACTGCGGTGGCGTACAGAGAAATAATCATGAAAATCGCATCATTGTCCAAACATTTCCAGACCTAACTGTATCTGAATGACTTCCACCAGGGGTTGAACCAGGGTCGAGAAGGGAGCCTAGTGTTCAGCACCACAGTGTGGGACCCTTTCAATTCAGAGTAATTACCAGTCCAGCCTATTTGAATGTTTGCACAAATAACCTTGCTGATCTATAATAGATGAGCACCAATGAAGCATAAAAAATCTTATTTCATTTTGGTGTGTGTGTGTGTGCGTGTACGTGTGTGTGCGTCTGGGTGTGGAGGAGAGGTGGCAGGTGGGTCGTGTCTGGGAGTGAGGAAGATATCTGCTTTGTGTTACACAGGATGATTGCTTGAGCTATCAGATCCCGATCTTGGACAGCGCAGTAGAGACCTTTGCAATAACCTATTAAAAACGTCCCCAGCATGGGCCAGTGTCCACACTAGCATTAGTATTCATTGCCAATGCATAATTTAATGTTAGTTTGGACAAGACTTTCATGGTAACTTCAAGCGTGTTACGTCCTTTACGTTTCAGAGATCAACACATTGTCTTCAATTTGACATTACACCAATGTATACGGAACAAAAATACAAACAGATACAAATGTTTAAAATATTTCACTCCAGTTCAGTTCCAGTTCATATATGAAAATTGTTATGCACAATTTACATTTAGTTAATGGTCTGAATGTCTGAATGTAGATTCTGTGTATTTGCGTCATGAAAAAAGGTAAGACAACTTTTGAAAATTAACTTAAACATGGATGACATATTTTACTGGCCCATAAACTACTTTCATGGTGAGAAACATCATGTTGTAAAATATTTCTATTTTACACTACTTACTCAAACATCATGCCATGTTATATAGTGTAACAGAAATATAATTTTCCCCTACAAACACAAAACACACACAACAGCAATCACACTGCCCAAACATTAACCCCTAGCCTAGCTAATGTTAGCCATATTTGTACATTTACATTTTAGTCATTAAGTGGATGTTACACACAATGTTTTACAATTTTATCAACGCAGTAATTTCTGTCAGTTTCACTGTAAGCTGTGATGTCTGTGCCCTAGTACAATACCAGAGAATGTTCTTGTGAAATCTGGTTGTAGCAAAGTGAACAGCAAAAATAGTACAACCCAGTACAGGAGATGTTAGAGCGCCTCTCAACCATTCTATAGAGTGGACTCATTCCCTCCCTCCCTCCCTCCCTTCATATTTCCTTCCCTAGACAGGGGAGTATTTTTAGAGGTTTGACCATGGCCTCTTTAACTCATAGCTTCGATAAATAGAGACACCAAAAAGAATGAGACAGCGAATAAGGGAGGGTGGGGGTGGGTCCTGAGGGAGGGTGGGGGTGGGTCCTGAGGGAGGGTGGGGGTGGGTCCTGAGGGAGGGTGGGGGTGGGTACTGAGGGAGGGTGGGGGTGGGTCCTGAGGGAGGGTGGGGGTGGGTCCTGAGGGAGGGTGGGGGTGGGTCCTGGGGGAGCTAGTGATGAAGGGGGGAGATGGAGTTAGGAAGTTAAATAGAGAGATGGGAAGAACAAACATCACCTACTCTTTTCCAATTATATTTTTGTCGCCACCTCAACCCTGTCCATGAACCACTGACAGACTCAGTATTGACAGGAGTGGTGCCACATTACCCCTAAGATAATGTTTTGTTTTCAAATGAGATCCCAACATGGGTCTTTCTAACCCTGTCTGGCACCCCTCGGGGATAGCGGAAATACATGCAAGGTCACGGCAGAAAACCTTAGCTCGTTCATTCTCTTTTTTGAAGTTACTCAATGTGACAAGGTTTTGATTTGGGAACTGTCACATCTCTTGCACCAACTACTGGGCAGTGGTCACTAATGTCACGCAGGAAAATCCTACTATAGCACCACATTTACCTGGGGAATTTGTCAAACTAAAAACTGACTGGCCTCACTCCTTCAGCCTACAGTGTCTTTACTCTGTTGGGACTCTCTTTCACTCCCTCCATCTTTTTCTAACACTGTGTCACATCTGTGTTTCTTTTTCCATTGCTCACTCTCCCCAAACCTTATTACCGGTCCCCTCCACAATTCACTGGCATGCATTAAAAGGCAGACACCTCTCCCCCCTCTCTGAATAGCCTCAATCAAATCCTCCACCTTCCAAGTATGAATAATAGCCACTAGCCAGCCGCAGTCTGTTCCTGACATGCCCGGCACATCACTAACCTTAATAGACAGAAAATGGTTGCTTTTTGACAGATGCGTCTCGATGAGGAGCCAGACATTGTGCCAGTCATTCAGTCATAACAGTTATAAGGTCGCAACGTGAATCTGGGAACTGGTGAGTGAAGGTGTTTGTCCTGTGCTTCATGATAGAAGGCTGTGCGAAATGGCAATAAGGAATTGAATGCCTATATAGATGAAGACTTGCCGACACTAACCGAATTTACCAGGCGTTCAAAAAAGCGCCTGGTAGACGTTTCTCACACCCTTTGTTTTGATGAGAAGAGGAAAGAGTCTGGGCTGGTTGTCTGCTCTGTTCAATCAAACTATTAAACATATAAAGGAAGAGTTAAGATGGATGCCTTATTGACATCTAAAAGCTAAATGTGCATCAGAGACTCTTTACATTTCTTCCTGGATCTTCCTGTAGGTGTTATTTACTAAGGCATATATATTACTTATTTTGAGAAAACTATATGAAAAGAACCTCTCAAAGGTTATGTCAGAGAGGGCCACAGAGAGAAAGAAAACACAGCTAAACATTTAACAGAGCATTAGTAAAAATCTCATAAGGAGTCGAATGAATTGTTGAATCAGACTGGGACCTTTTTTTACAAAATGGCTTCGCTGTATTACATCTCCCCTGGTGTGTATCCAACTAAAACGTGAAATTAATAAGATGTGCTCTGCTGTACTTGTTACTCTGTCCTCTGTGTTCACTCTGGTTTTATTTAAACTTCGGCACTGTGGTCATCCCTCTCAGTCACGGTGAACACGATCAATTAACCAACGTTGCCTGTGACTAGAATACCTATGGTGTCTGATTTGGGTGGCCGAGCACCTCGGAAAGTGTTGTTCCTCTGATGGAGGCTTTCAGTTCATGGGTACCTTCCACAATTCATGGCAGTGACAATGTGTTGCACGGTGGTTCTTGACATGTATTCACGCCCTTGGACTTTTCCATACAGTATCTCATTGTGTTACAACGTGGAAATCACAATGTAGTCGATTAGGGGGGGTTTGCCGCTCATCAACACAAAAGTTCAGAAGGTCAAAGCAAAAAAAAAAAAAACTACAGATTGTTCTAAATTCATTACAAACGCAAAACAGAAAATATTGGATTGCGTAAGTATTCAACCCTTTTGGCAGCAGTTACAGAGTATTTTTGGATACATCTCTCCCAGCTGTGCATGTCTGAGTACAGCCATTTTTGCCCATTGAGTTGGATGAGTACATTTGGTGAACACCAATTCTTTACTTTTTCCATTAATTGAGGTCCCGGCTTAGACTGGGCCAAACCAGGACAATTACCATTTTGTTATTATGGCACTCCAGTTGACTTTGGTTGTATGTTTGGGGTCATTGTCCTGCTGGAAGATGAATCTTATCCAAAGTCCAGGGACTCTAGCAGACTTCAGCAGGTATTTTTTTCCTGGATATCTCTGTACTTTGCTGCATCCATTGTGTCTTTACAAGCTTTCCAAGTTCTGACTCAGAGAAGCATCCCCATAGCGTGATGCTGCCACCACCGTGTTTCACAGCACAGAAGGTGTTCCCAGGATGATGTGTGGTGTTTCGCTTTGTGCCAAACATAGCTCTTAGCATTTAGGCCAAAAAGCTATATTTTGGTCTGGTGAGTGGCCTTCCTGCCCGGATACAACATTTTCGATGAAGGCTTATTCTTGAAAGATTCCCAATTGTGCCATACCCTCTACATTTCTTAATAATGGGAATCACTATGCCCCGGGGATATTTAATGCCTTGGAAATGTTCTTATATCCTACCGCTGATTGGTGCTTTTGAAGAAACTTTTCCCAGATTTTCTTTGTTCCTTTGTCTTAAAGTAGTTTTTGTTTGGAATTATTCTATTTGTGGGAACTCCCAGAGATGTGTATGTTAACTAATAACTTAAAGACAACTGGACTCAGGTGTGTCATAGCAAAGAGGGTAACTGCTTATGATATTCATTACTTTCTAATAATATATAACAATTTGCAGTTACATTTTTTGCTTCATTGTGGAATTTTTTGTGTTGCTCAGTGCCAAAAACTCCTGATTAAATCTGTTTTGATATCATGTGGTAATACAATAAAATAAGGAAAAATACAAAACGAGGGAATACTTTGAATGTCACGTTCAGACAAGGGTTCAAATACTATTGAAACAATTTCAAAATAACCAACACTGCTGTCTAACAGTGGAGAAGTTCCAGTACTGGAAACTCTGCCCATATTTAATTTTAGGAAAGCCCATGTAAAAGCTCAAGGTATTTGTTTGTCTGTTAGATATCGTACTTGTTGTGTATTCAGATGGACCGGACATAATGTGTCTTCCTGTGAAGCTCTTTGGGGCGGATAAGACCCTTTATGGCTTGGTTGCCCCTGATAGTAAACTAGTAAATGAATTGCACATTTACTTTGACTGCAGTCACCCAACAAGCAACAGAAACAATTCGCAACAATCAATAGCTAAACACCGCTGAAGAAAACACAGTGGCACAAATCAGCCTTGGCCTTAATCACATTTTCCACAATGTGTTGTGCAGTACACATTGGATTTTCACTGGGCATTTCCACGGTGTCAGTGTGGCAATGAACCAGTATTGCCATATACTGTCAATCGATTCCTGGTGGCTTGATTTTACCTGTCTCATAGAAATGTAAATAATGAGGAGAGGAATGTGAATAAAGACGAGGTTTCAAACATTGAGTAAACTGGTGGGTAGAGTATTTGCAGTATATACACATATATCACGTGGGGGGAGCCTAGTAAATAGCAATATAATCTGAGCAATAATTAATAAATGGGTGTGTATGTGCATATGTGTGTACGTATGTGTGTGTGATTGTGTGTGTGCGCGTTTGTCTCCTCGATCTAGCGAGTGGGTGAGATGCTTTTTGTCTGTCTTCTGTGGTGCTTTATGATTTATTAATGGCTTCTTTCGCTGACAGAAATGTTCACAAAAAGCAGCGGAAGACTACTTCCCAACACAGACAGATAAAGATGGGAATATATAGAGATTTAACGAGAAAGAGAAGAGAGAGATGTAGAGAAAAAGAGACAGAGAGAGATCGAGCCAGCCAAGTACAAAACACAGCTCAGGAAACCAGTGAGCAGGAAAGCACGCGGTGAGGAAGCCGGAGAGCTCAGGGGAAGCACTCGACGATGGTGCAAGGTGTGGATGCGTATTTATTAGTGGCTTGCTTTGGTATGTCATGTTTTCTATGTACAGTAGCACTCATGAGGTGTCGGGTGGCCCTGTGTTGGATTTTGGGTCCTTCAGAGAGTTATAAAACAGATGTTTTAGAGCTCTATTCGTGACCAAAACATTTTGACCACACAGGTTAACAGCGGAACGTCCTCATGTCAGTTCCACGTGAGCGGGTCGTAAAATAATTTGGGCGTTTCGGATGTTGGAAATATTTCCAAAAATAATTTGGAGTTTTTTTTTTTTATCTACACCCAAAACAGTTTTGTGTAAGAATGTGCAGTGAGTTATTTGTGGGGGTGATGGTATGAATTGTATCCGTTTTGGCACTCAGGCTATCAGATATGCAAGAGAATGTTTATTTGACCTGCAAATCATTGAATTCATTTGAATTATGAACTATCAACAGAATTAGCTATCATATCAGGGTGGTTCCCTGAATTTAATTAGGTTATTTACCATCTATACGAAATCAAACAATTTAGTAGCTGTTACATTGACGTTATGTGTATACTAGTCTGCGTGACTCTATGTCCTCTGTAAGAGGGGTGACGGCCCATTTCTCCATAATGGTCACACACAAGAGATCTTTGATGTGTACTCCCTTCATGTCCTGGGATTGGTCTACTGCAGCCATTTTTATGTATTTTAAAGGATGTCCCGAGGCTGTACGTGGTCCAGTACAATAAATCAAGCTTGGAAATTAAAATCTTAAGTCAAGTATGTGTATCTATTTAGGGAAATTGCATTATATTCACTCTTCCTAAAGTCATTCATCTTGTCCTGATGTAGATTACATTTCCGAGTAATTTAACCTTCACTAGATAACTAGGTGGCATTTTCAAGTTTTCCATATCAGCCATGGAAGTGGAAGGGAGACCTCAACAGATCCATTTCCCTTCGGTGCCAATGGGAGAGCAACTCTGTTAAGCAAAACGTTCGTCTTGTTGCCCTATGCACTCCTTTCATCAGTTCACCCATCTGACCAATGCCGACTCTAGCCTTTTGGCGGCCCTAAACAAAATTTGACCGCTTATGGCCCTAGTGACCGCTTATGTCTCTTATGCCTAGATCTGGCCTTGTGTCTGCCTAAAATTACCCCGAATTAACCACTGACAGCACACGGTTATCGTAACGAATGGGTGTCAACTCGAGTCCAATCTGGCCATAAGTATTGATTAACCACACCCATATAGAGTAACCCCTTTTGCTAACTAGTTGACTAAACCGCTAGCACAACATGGCTGACTAATGCAAATAACTTGGCTGCTACTGGAAATCCTTTGCACTAGCTAACCTTCAGGGCTGACTTCAAGGACACAGTCATGCAGGGCCGTGCACAGACCAACAAAACAGTCCATATCATTATCTGTGAACACAATGCACAATATTTTTTTTTTTTCTTGAAACAGTCTTTTCTGCAAGGCTGCATCCAAAATGGATGCCTATCCCCTGTGTAGTGGAAGGCAATAGTGTGCCACTGGGACAGTTTTCTCATTATCTTATCACTATGTTCGGTGACACTAATTAGAAGTCAGGATCCCAATCCTCTTAAAAACCTTATTTTATATGCCTGTTGCTGCACAACCACATTCTCTGGTGTCATCCAGAAAGTGCAATGTGCAGAATAAAAGCACAGTTCATAAGAATATAAGCACTTGTGCTTTGATCATAAAATACACCCTCCCCCAAAAAAAACTCTTTGATCATTAATTTAATTTTTGTTAATGTATGCTCTTTGGTTTGTGTTAAAGTGCAGTGTGAGATCTATGCTTTTTAAGGACATCAACAGATACTCAGAAAAACATTAAGCCAGCATGGTAAGGTCGACATTGGCCCTGTCACCTGGTGTAGGGTGGGTTCTTTTTTTATTGCCATACGTTGAAGGTTCGTTTTGGGTTACGGAAAAAGCAGATCCTACATCTGTGGTTAGGGGAAACAACTAAACCAAGCCTCAGTTGACAAATGGATGCCCAAAGTCAGCTTCAAACGCCATTGATGAAGGGTTAAATATGAAGATATGCCTGCGTGACTGAGCAAATTCCTTCCCAGAGACAAATGTCTCTTTGTAGTTATTCTAATCTGTGCCCTTCAAGGAAAAAGATTCACCAGTTTTCGTTTAGAGCAGAACATAACCTTGTTTTCTCAGAGCATAATCTAGTTATGCGAGATTAAAGGGCCCATTGATGTCAGTGAAATCATAGACACTTCGTGATTAAGTTTCCTCATCCCATCAGGCATCTCTTAAAATTGACAGCCAAGGAGATCAGTAGTAATGACATCATTCCCCTTCGTTTTGGGTTAGTTGTGAACATCTCCTCAGTGTCTGTTTTTAATGTGTCCTGAGCTCCCAAGGACAGTCAATATGAAAATACACAGACAGCACGTTCTCTTCTGCTTGTGAAGACTTGCACAAAGCTGAAACCAATATCTATTTTTTTGCTGGTGGCATTTCTTCCATCATTCGAAGATTAGCTATAGGTTGGTCTGGAATGGGATTTCTCCTGAGGTAATGGCCTGGACGTTGTGTCCATTTAATGGGCTGTACATTTTTGGTTTGAAAGATGGATTGGAAGGTTACTGAAACAAATCTCTTTTTCTCTAATGACTTTATAAGGCTAGCAAAGAATGACCTGGTGTTTGTTGTGTGTGCTGGGGCATGCCTGCATGTGTAGACAAACAGACAGAGAAACAGAAGGTATATACAGTAGATATATATAGGCAGATAGATAGACAGACAGCCAGACTCCCTGTGCACTGAATGTCTCCTGTCAAAGGTGGACAGATTCCACTGCATGTCGTTAACTTTTTTAATACCAACTAACCAACAGAACACCTCAAAAGTCCCAGCTGCAAGGTTTTCTTGTGTTATAAATAATCCAAAGCTGAGAAAGATAAATCTTTTTGTATAGTGTTTGATAATTAATGGCATCTCCATAGTGACATGCACGTGACCGGATTCTTTACATACACATCCCTCTGTCGAGATATGGGGAGACTGTCCTCACAGCCCTCTGTAAAGATATTGGGTGACTGTCCCTGCATCCCTCTGTAAAGATATTGGGTGACTGTCCCTGCATCCCTCTGTAAAGATATTGGGTGACTGTCCCTGCATCCCTCTGTAAAGATATTGGGAGACTGTCCCTGCATCCGTCTGTACAGATACGGGGAGACTGTCCTCACATCCCTCTGTAGAGATACTGGGAGACTGTCTTCACATCCCTCTGCAGAAATACTGGAAACTGTCTTCACATCCCTCTGCAGAGATACTGGGAGACTGTCTTCACATCCCTCTGTAGAGATACTGGGAGACTGTCTTCACATCCCTCTGCAGAAATACTGGAAACTGTCTTCACATCCCTCTGCAGAGATACTGGGAGACTGTCTTCACATCCCTCTGTAGAGATACTGGGAGACTGTCCTCACATCCCTCTGTAGAGACATACAGAGAGAAAGTCATTGTGGTTTTGGATCTGGCCTGCATAACTTAATTCCATTATCGGAAAGATCATAAGAATTCATTTTGAATGTTTTTTTTCAACTACGCAAAGCAGACAAATGGCACTCTGGGGAGGGATGTTGGGACTGATAATCTGTATGGATGTGTGCACTTAGTTCAAATCACTCCCCATTCCTGTTTCTTTTATCAGTTCTGCCATTCTGGATGGATGGGATTATGCAACCATGTGAAATAGGGCTGGAATCATTTCATATAAATGTATTTTATGATTTCATATTGCTTGATTATCTGTGCTTGCAAACACCCATATGCAAGGGATCTCCTAGCTTAGCCGTCTATCAAACCTCATGAAAGTGATTTAGCGGAGTATTGTGCGCGTCTCTGACAGGCGGACAAAAAGAGACAGAGGGGCCGGGTTAGAGAAAAGGGCTAAATCATAAGCGTGGCAAATCAATTGATTTGAGATGGGGAGAGCAACGTCGAAGCTGCTAAACCACTTAGCCAGTAAAACAGCTGGTATTGACTGATTTATTCGCCTTAGGGTTGTCACACTTGACACTGACACACTCACTGATGTGTGTGTGTGTGTGTGTGTGTGTGTGCGCGTGTGCGCTTGTGTGCACGATTAGTATTTGTGGCCGTGTTTGTGATCGACCAAAAACACAGAATTCTTCTACTTGTATCTTACAGTGAGCCACTTGTCTGGCAACCCCTGATCACATTGATCCAAACTCCAGCTGGATCTGGTGGACTCTCTGAACTGTTCAACTACATACGCGGGTTTGTGTGCACGGGACTGGAAGGGAATTTCTGTTAAGGAGAATGTTCTTCGGTCTTCAGACGCTATGCTTCATTGAGCAGCGACAGTCAGTGCTCAAGCGGAGGGGTGTATAGAATGAATAAAATAATAAAATAAACAGAAGAGGATAAAGTGGGGAAAAGGCCTGCCACTGGTGTCTTCTGTCTCCTCATAGCCACGGTAAGTCTGCATATTGACAGTGGACATTATTGTCTTTGTGCTTCTAAAGGGATGCAGGAACATGATGTCGAACTTTTCGCTGCATCCAACCAACAAAGGTTTTTCAAACCAGTTAGATGATCATTAAAAGGTGTCATTAAAATAAATAACATGCTGGGCACTACTGTGTTTGCGTTGTGTAACTCACCCTGGATGAATGGGGCAATCTGCGATTGTTACAGTGATTTTAGGGCTTTTAATGTACTGGGGCACGATTGAGTCCAGGTCGTCATCAACGCATAAACGCCCCAGAGGATGAAGGCTGGCGTGTTCTAGAGGCAGCCAGCAGGGTCAGCCCCGTCCCTCCCTGGCTTTGAACCATCGGGACCTCTTCAGGGGCCCACCAAGGCCCTAAACACTTGGACACTCAGTGGCCATTCACTGTGTCTCTGCCTGGGACAGGGCCCATGCTCTTAGGTACAATTTGCTTTTGAGACAAAAACAGATGTTGCCTTCCCATTGATTTGGTAAATAGCTGAGGAATGGGGCTGGAGATATGTAAAATAAAAATAAATAAAAGAGACAGTTAATAGCTTTTTCTGTATTCGGTTAAATTGTGACTTAAATGCATTATCTTGAAAATTCATTAGTAATGATTTTCGGGAGGACTCGTACTAAAGTACATTTGGGTAAGAATGATATCGGGTTGGGCGTCAGTAATTATGTATAGATTTTTTGTGTAGTTCTGTGCTTTGATTTTGATTTGTTATCAGGTCATGGTCCAAACCCTTAAAATGGACGGTGTGTACTTGGTTCACGATGCTGAACCGTGTGTACTTGGTTCATGATGTTGAACCGTGTGTACTTGGTTCATGATGTTGAACCGTGTGTACTTGGTTCACGATCCTGAACCATGTGTACTTGGTTCATGATGTTGAACCGTGTGTACTTGGTTCACGATGTTGAACCGTGTGTACTTGGTTCACGATGTTGAACCGTGTGTACTTGGTTCATGATGTTTTTATATGAGGTGATAAGGGTCATGTCCATGTCATGTTCGCAGCAGTCTTGGTCTCGCTCATCCTCAATCTACTCCACTTGACTTAACTCCTCCTATGAGAGATTTATGACAGACTACAGGCTTATGTAATGGTCTTGTAAATCAAAGATGAAGTTACAACTTTAGCTCTTATTAGCAGATCCTCTCTGGTAGGACAGTGTTGACCCCCTGCGATCCGAAGAACACCCTTTACTCATCCACTCTTTGTCATTTTTGTATGATGGATCAGGCTTTAATTTTTACCAGAACACGTCAGGCGACTGCTTCGATATCGTTCCAGGGATGGATCCCGGCGTTCTAGGTTGGTCTAGCGTTGTCAGCTGCTTGCTTCGGGGCACATACACACACTGCAGCATCGGTTCAAATTCAGCCCGCCAAAATGTCAGCCAGTCTCCATCACTGTCAGATGATGCATTGAAAAAAAAAGATATTGACAGATTTCCGTCAATATTGACTGATTTATAGATCCCAGCTTAAGTTTTTATTTTCACCATGTAGACCCTTTCCTTACACTGGGTTTACAGATACGCAGAAAGATTCCTCCATAGAAAATGATGCATTTGAATGACCCTCCTTTAGGGTGAAACACAATGATTCTGTGTCTCCTTTGATTTGTACAGCTCACTGGGTGTTTTCCCAATATGATGTCAAAAGGCAGATTTAACACATAGTATACTGTTTAACAGAAGTTATTGCAGTCTTTGATCATCTCAAAAATTCAGGCCCTTTGCTCTTCTTCAAGGATTCTTTAAATAGGCCATGGACTGACCTAATTGCCTGAGTACTGCAGCTGTCAGTGCAAATGGAACTGGTACTCAGCTCAGGAACAGAGGAGGGAGGAGAAAAGACAGAGAAGAATTTTTCAATGTTCTAATTCCTTTCTTAGGTCATGATGACCCCACACTAGACACTGGCCCAGTCAGCCTTCAGACGTCATGCCCCGATGTGCCAGTAGACATGAAAAACGTGAGCAGACAGAGAACCAGCTGGTGTACCACACAAACAGCCGTACAGCCTTTTGGGAAGTGCCTAGTACAAACAATTTTGCCCAGCTTGTTAATTTTACTTCTTCTAGGGAGGATGCAGGGGTAACTCATACCGTTCCTTACTTCCCACCTCCTTGAACCAGGACTGGGGTCTGGAACATTATCAGGACTGGGGTCTGGAACATTATCAGGACTGGGGTCTGGAACATTATCAGGACTGGGGTCTGGAACATTATCAGGTCTGGGGTCTGGAACATTATCAGGTCTGGGGTCTGGAACATTATCAGGTCTGGGGTCTGGAACACTACCGGGACTGGGGTCTCGAACTCTACCAGGTCTGGGGTTCCCTACCAGCCCAGACCTGGGAGGGAACTCTACCACTCTCCCTCCCAGCTTCTCTACCAATCTGCTTATGTCTGCATCATGTGCCCAGCTTTGAAAATCCTGTAGGCCAGAACACAGACAGCCTGAGAAAACAACGTTAGTTACAGTAGGATGGGATTATGAAATAGTGTGCTGCCCTACAGGAACATTTTAAAACGTCTTGACAATATTCTGTGTGACCGACTGATAAGAACTGAAGCTGGTCAGCTCGGTGACGGAACAGTTGCTTCTCTTGGTCCAGTCGACCCATGCTTTCCAGCAGTGTGTCTGTTGTGTCTTACAGCCAACACGACGTAACCATCTCTGGGAGAGCCACCACCTCCCTGCCTTTTTCACTGTCAGGATCAGTGCTAGAAGGTATAAACACACTTCCCATGAAGCTCCTGCATCAAACCTCCAAGTGGCTGTTACAGTTTCAGTCTGAGCCACAGGGTGGAGGCGGCCAGGTCGCTGGCTACAAGGATCGATAGGAAAGCAGTGGTTAGAGAGGAGGGGACTGGGGATTTTAGGGGAGTTGAAGACAAGCTGATGACGTTGTTGAGGGTTTAGAGAGGAGAGAAGGAGAGGACAGGCAGAAGTGAGGTGGAGTACAGACTGACAGAAAAAAAAGTCTGTCTAGGTCCTCAGTCCTGTGTGTACACAAACACACACACACACACACACAGTCACACACTGCAGATGTCAACCTTATAAATAAATATCCTGGCTATATCGTGCTTCTGTCTCGCTGGAATTGACTGGAGGAGAAAAAGAACATTCTGGAGGTTTTTTAATTCAATCTTTGCCGATGACAGATTTTGACATGTTTTGTTGGACCAATAAAATAATGTGAGTGCGACCATACCTGTTGGTCAAGGAAGTTCAACTGTCAGGGACTGTGAATGCTGTTTGGCCATTTCTTAGATACAAACTCATCTATCTGCTTGGTATGAACCTATCAAAGTTGAATTGTCTGAATTTTTTTTTTAATAACACTGCTCTTCGACCGGTAATATTATTCCCATCCTTCTCTCAGTTTCTACCTTCACTCTCTCTTTCTATTGCTCTCTTTCTCTTTACTATCTTTATCTCCACCACTTTCTGTCTTCTCCTTTGTTTCTTCCCCTCTTCCCCTACTGCCAGCCCTCGCTTTTTACCCATGTTTTGAACGTGACTAGTTCCAACAACTTTATAAGGAAACATCAGATATCCTGTTGGGCTGCAGTAGTGTTTTATATTTTCATTTCCTTATAGCTTACTGCTTACCTCGGACACATGTTCCCAAACAGCATTTGACCCTTAAATGGTTGAGCGACAGCACTGGGGAAGCTCTGTGGGTGGCCGTGGGTTGCAGCAGGTTTTGTTTGTTACAAAATGAACGCTGTCCTGGTGACAGTACGCGTTGAGGCACACTGTGTACCGCTGGGTTTTTCTCCAGAGTCAGTGATGCATCCTGCCATTGTTTGTTTACTTATTTGGTATCCTTCTTGGCAGTCAGTGTCTAATACAGTGTCTTGTGTATGGAGAGGATTGTGGTGACCAGGCAGACTGTGACGTGCACAAGCGTGACTCAGTGTGCGAGCACTCTGTGCACGGCGGAACCACGTGACGTCATTGTTTGAGATGCCGGCCACCGACGAACAAATATGGTAAATGGGAGAATTGGCGTGATCGTGTGACCTTTGAACCCAGGGGCACGGCTTGGTGAAGATATGTATTCTGCTTGTCGATCGCGCTGTCGGCGTGTCATGAAAAGTGTCCCTATTCCTAGGGGGTTAAATTTAAAAGCATTGGTTCAAAGCACTAACCTGTCCGAGAGGATTGCTTCAGTGGTTTTGGTGAAATGTTATTGTGGCAATGCAGCATAACAAACATAATCCCCTTCCTGTGCTTGCCAAATCACATTGCTGTGTGTTTAGATTGTATAGCTGAATTAATTTCATACTTTGAGATTAAGTTAAGATTCCTTTCTTAGTAGCTAATCTGGCTTGTAATTGTGCATCCATGTCACCCCATAATTCATGATTATCATTAGACACTGGTGACACGCTCAAAAATGGGACCACTACACACAGTCAGGCATAGCAACATACCTGAAGTGAATGGCAACCTGTTGTGGAAAGGTTTGGGTAAACAGGGCTGGGATAATGCTAGTTTTGGCATCGATTGGATGCTAGCTGGATGTCAGCAATTTATCGATGACAGTTTGTAAAAGAGCTTGTGAAAATTACTTGAACCTTTGGAATAGTTTCACAAGCTACTCATAAATGGGCTGCGAGCTGCTCAAACCGATCGACCTGTAAGAGACTCCTGATCTGGAGCTTTGTGGGTGGCCGACCGAAGGGTAGGGCGGCAAACAAATGTGTCCGAGTTCTCCTTCCATTCATCGAGGCGACGTTCAATGGAACCGTTGCATGCCAATAGCAAAACACTCAGTGACCTTTTCCTTCGTGATTGCCT
The DNA here is from genome assembly GCF_011004845.1 of Esox lucius. Classification (NCBI taxonomy): domain Eukaryota; kingdom Metazoa; phylum Chordata; class Actinopteri; order Esociformes; family Esocidae; genus Esox; species Esox lucius. Next base: position 39,414,771 of record NC_047585.1, on the reverse strand, counting down.
GCCCTGTTTTTGGAATGAAAAAATAATGATCTCCGTGTACTATGATAATGGGCATTTGGATGGATCAAAGGCCGAAACTTAGGTCCCCTGAATGGCACAGCAGTAATGCCGCGGCCGTTAGCCGCGGGTTTGTACCCTGCCTGTCGAGAAGCCCGCCGGTTCCACAGAAGGCAGCTCAATTGGCCAGCTCAGTCAGGGCTAGAGGGGTTCATAATCATACGGCCACCTTGCTTTGTCGCATTCTAGTGAGTCCTTGTGGCAGTTTGGGTGCCTGTTAGCTCAACTGCAGTAGAAGGCCAGAAAGCGCCTTCTTTTCAACCAGTAAGGATTAAGGAATCCTTACTGGTTGAGTGAGCAACGTAATAACAAACAAAGTGGAATATTTATTTTATGAATATACTTTATTGTAGCATATATTCCCAGTTATTTTTGTGTAAACAGGATGATTAAATCCTAAAAACATACGATGTCTGTTGACAGATAATTTCAGAAGCAGTCTGTATTCTGCAAAACACGGTTAGCGCTTAAAGACCGTAAAATGCCAATTTGCATCCTAATGTGTTAGCAGGTAAGAAGAAAAGTGAATTTCCTCACTGTCTTGTGCCGACAGTGAGAGACAACGGAGCTAATTCTGTGAAATTGAAATCCATTTGGCCCACAGGTTCCATGTTAATGCAAATTCATTGTGGCCAATGTTCATGTAGATAATGTTATTACGCCAAAACAAGACGTTTCCCCTTCAAAGTCAAAATGAAACCACCGAATTTACATTTTAGTAGTTCTTAACTGTGTGTATGTCCCAGTATCATATTTTGTTGCAAGCTTTGCTATGTGTGTGTGTGCGCGCGTGTGTGCGTGTTTATGTGTGTGTATGCGTGTGTATGCGTGTGTGTGCGTGTGAAAGAGAGATGGAGAGAGAACAGGATTTCCTTTAGAAATGGGGACAGAAATGTCCACAAACTGGTTAAACCAGGAAAATGCAACTAAGTTCCTCACCCTAAGTGTTTGGTTTAAGGTAAAGTTACATTTTGGGTTAGAATTTCTTTCAAACAGAAATGGGTGTTCGAATTCTTGCCTAGTGTGTAAGAGACAGTATATTAAAGGTTTATGGTTCAATCCAGCAAGCAGACAGAATTAAAAACCATAAAACTTAGCTTTAATTGCTCCCATATTTTTTGCTTTAAATAAGAATCTTGCATATTCACCTGGTAGAATAACAGTTAATACAAAACAATGTTTGAATAAAGCAACTGAAAACGTCTTTGTTTTTGACAATGGACTCTGAGCGCTCTTCCTCTTCAAACATATTGGTAGATAATTGATGGAGTCATTGTCTGTAGAAATAGCTATTTACCTCTTCTACCATTGTACTTTTCAACCCCATATAACATTCTGTCTTCAACAGGGTTTCAATATAATGAACAAAATTAGATTTTAATTACAAGACTGCAATTTTTTGTCTTTCAATTACTAGAGAAAAAAAAATGTAATTGGTCTAGGCAGGAGGTCACAGGTTGGTGGTAATAATAGTGGCAGTCTTGGCAGAGATTCATTACGCTCATAATGTTATCTGTGACAAGTGCTGAGATCTCCTGTTGTTTTCGGGATATGGCACTGAGCTGAGTGTACCTTCGCTGTGTAACAAGACGTTTCTGCCCCTGGGTTGATTGGGGTCTTGGTGTTTTTGTGTGTGTCAGTGTTCCCCTGTGAGTCTGTGTGATTTTGTGTGTGGGTTTTGCCCCTCTTGTCCCCACACCCCCTCTCTGTCTCTCCGACTCGAGGGGCGCAGGTGCCTTCTAGTGCTCTTTATTAGCGGTGAAGCGGTGCCTGAGACGCCTGTTCGATCTCTCGCTCCATCTCCCATGCACGACCTCTCAGCCCCCCTGCTAGCGATGTGACCTGTAGTTATAAATCACAACTTTATTCAACCTGGCTGCTTCCATCCAGGCTGGGTATTGGTGCTGATTAAACACACAGGACACAGACACTAACAATCACACTGACACACACACACATTCACCAGCTCAAAGGGACACAGACCTGATCGCAATACCCACACACACTGCTTTTATTCGGAGAGCTCAGACAAAGTATCAAACAAGCACATCTTTTATACCCTATAGTTGAACCACACATTGGAAACAAATTATTGATCATTTTGGTAACACTTCATATGATGAATAGTGCTATAATGCATTATGATGCTTTCATAACCCTGTCATAACGTAATATCATCTGACATAATTTAATAATCATTATAATCAAGTTTTGTGGATTATGAGATATTTATCTAGCATCATAAATTAATGATATGCCTCAACAATTTTAAATAAACGTATCATTGTTATTAACTGTTATGACACGGTTATGACAACAAGAATATACATCATATGAAATGTTACAGAGATTTTTTATTGATTTATTTCACTATTGAGGTAATCCAAACTCTGGTCTTATTATCTAAACTCTGGACATAGACACTAGGAATTCAGCTATGGATCTTTAAATAGGTCACAGGGGCCACTGTAGGGGTCGATCTTAAGGTCAACCACAGTATAATCCATACAGAGTCCAGTCGCTCACCCCTCCCAGCTTGGTGACCACCCCTATGCTGGGGGTCACCAAGCTGAGGGCACTGACCTCGTGGTGACCTCGTGGCTGACTCCCTCCAAGTGCGTAAGTGGCGGAAAGTACTTCCTGGTTGAGTGCGTTTCTGTTGTGTGCGTTTCTGTTTGTGTATACTTGTGTGTGCACTACGCAGGCTGGTTTGGGTCAACACAGAATCCAAAACCGCATCGATGTCTAGAGAACCCTGGACCAGTGGTCTGAATGACTCAGCTCTTCAGCAGCACATGCTATGGGAGGCCAGGGTAACGCTACCATAGGTGTAACAGCCTTCCTCCACTGACCTACTGCACCCACCCTGCATGAGAAGAAGTGGACTCAACCCTTGACTGTAGTCGCTCCCAGACCTTTGCCGTCACTGCACAAAAGTCTGCAAAACAAGAGAAACAACAACCCTAGCTAAACTTCCTAACCATTTCACACGTGTGACCTGAGCAGGACCTGCCCTGGTCAGCCGTTGTGGTTGTCAGTAATGTCCTGGTCAACAGTAGTGCCCTGGTGGTCAGTAGTGCCCAGGTTGTCAGTAGTGTCCTGGTTGTCAGTAGTGTCCTGGTGGTCAGTAGTGCCCAGGTTGTCAGTAGTGCCCTGGTTGTCAGTAGTGTCCAGGTTGTCAGTAGTGCCCAGGTTGTCAGTAGTGCCCAGATTGTCAGTAGTGCCCTGGTTGTCAGTAGTGTCCTAGTTGTCAGTAGTGTCCTGGTTGTCAGTAGTGTACTAGTTGTTAATAGTGTCCTGGTTGTCAGTAGTGCCCAGGTTGTCAGTAGTGCCCTGGTTGTCAGTAGTGCCCAGGTTGTCAGTAGTGCCCAGGTTGTCAGTAGTGTCCTGGTTGTCAGTAGTGTCCTGGTTGTCAGTAGTGTACTAGTTGTTAATAGTGTCCTGGTTGTCAGTAGTGCCCTAGTTGTCAGTAGTGTCCTGGTTGTCAGTAGTGTCCTGGTTGTCAGTAGTGTCCTGGTTGTCAGTAGTGTCCTGGTTGTCAGTAGTGCCCTAGTTATCAGTAGTGTCCTGGTTGTCAGTAGTGCCCTGGTTGTCAGTAGTTCCCTTGTTGTCTGTAGTGTCCTGGTGAATGACCTTGTTGCCAAGCAACGTGGGAATGAGATTCCTATAGGCAAAGAAAGGTCATCAATGTCACCATTCTCTATGAATTACAAGAATGTACGATTTGTTTCAGGGACTACAAGACCTGTGAATAACAGGAATAACAACTGCTTATTGTTTGACTATTTGTTACTGAAGAGAAAGAATGTTATTTTTAACTGGTTTGAAACATGGTTATTGGTTTGGAGAGGACGTGGCTTTGAGACGCTGAGGATGGTCAAAGAGTGAATGAACTGGGACAGATTCCTTACATCCTTCTGGCTGGACTTCATCTGGAGACTGTAGTGTGTTAACACGACTATGAAGTCAAATTAAATTAAGTACTGTTCTGGTTCTCCTCTAAATTAAATAATGAAATATTGTATGAATACCAGTGTAACCCTTAAGGATTAGCAAGATTATGTAAAAAGCGGTATGTAGGTTTTGTATGCCATCTTCACTGTTGTCCTCTGTGAGTGCATGCATCTATAATTGATAGCCCAGCACTCTCCGCTAATGCCTCAGGACAATACAACCCTTCTCTTCCCATAATATGTGGTGTTAAAATGGCAGCAGCACTTTAATCTACTTAAAGGGGTTATTACTTTATTAAAGCATTTGAATAAGTCAGTGTAGCCCGAGCAATCAGAATTTGAAACTATAATGGAGCTATAATTATCCCTTCTTGTCCCGTTTTGGGTAAAAAGCTGGGCGAGGCCGAAGAAATGTAACCCCTCTTAAACTCATAGACCTAAATGGAGCACTCACCCTGATAGATTTAACCACGTGTTGAGGATAGTACTGTTTTGGTTTCATTTGCATTAATACAGACATTAGATACGACAGGTGAACTGAACTTATTAGGGATATTATAACTACAGTGGATGCTGAAACTGAAGATGGCTCATTTAAATTGCCAGGTTAAGGCTATTGTCCCCCTGAAAAAAACACAAATGAATGAAAACAAAAGAGCTACAATTGTATAAGGTACTTAGTTTTATATATATATAAATAGGTTCAACTTAATGAATTCATTCCGCATTTCATGGCACAAATGGGACTTATGATCCTGTTCAACCAAAAAGAGCAGCTTTAGTAAAATAAAAAGCATGTTTCATTTTACTAAAAAGCACTACATTTTGACAAATGTATTTAAGTAGGGCAGCTTTTATTTGGCACCAAAGACCACTCTGCCATTAGTGAGTGGTTCACATACAGAGGGAGGGAGAGAATGGACAGAGAGGGAGGAGCAGAGGGAGAGAATGGACCGAGAGGGAGGAGCGGAGGGAGAGAATGGACAGAGAGGGAGGAGCAGAGGGAGAGAATGGACTGAGAGGGAGGAGCGGAGGGAGAGAATGGACCGAGAGGGAGGAGCGGAGGGAGAGAATGGACAGAGAGGGAGGAGCGGAGGGAGAGAGAGGGGGAGAAAGATGGGGCAGCAGAGGAAGTGAGTGGAGGAGAGGGAGCAAAGAGGGGAGGGAGGGCAGAGGAAGAGAGCAGGGGAAAGGGAGGGTAGGTGAGGGGGAGTGGAGGAGGAGACCCAGGCAGTATTACGGTAATCCAGAACAGATTGATGGGATGGCTGGGTGGGTCTGGAGAGCGGAGGCTCCCCAGAATAGCTGCCTATGCCAACTATCTGCCCTCATTCATCAGATCCCTCCCTCTCCCCTTATCTCCCTCCATCCCCTCCCCCATATCCCCGTTCTTCTCCCCGTCACCCGCATTCCCCTGTATCCGTCACCTTCCCCCTTTTTTCTGTACTCTCCTCGCCTCCGTCCAAACTCCATCATTCCTCCATCTTCTCTTCATCGCTCGCTTTCGTTCTTTGCCATCCCGGTCATCCTCCCCCCTCCTTGTCCTCGCCGTTTCAGTTCTCTGCTCCTCCATCTGTCCTCTGTCACTGTCTCTTCAATCTCTCACTTTTCTTTCTTTCCTTCCGTTCTCTCCGCACATGGCTTGTTCTGTAGATATTCCTACTGTACCTCTCTGTGTTCCCCCTCTGCCTGGCTTGCTCCCAGCGGCGGCCTAGCCATTCGGTCTCCATGGCGATCGCTAGAGGCAGAGACTCCGCTGTTTTTGCCAAGGTCACCTCTGTGGGCGGTGTCACCTAGGGCAACTCCCCAACAGCTGAGAGAGACAGAAGGAGGAAGAGAGAGGGAGGGAGGGAGGAATTGTAGCGGGGAGAAGGGGAGGGGGAGAGGGAGGGAGAAGGGAGAACGAGGGAGTCGGGAGGAAAAGAGGGCGAGGAGGTGGGAAGGGAAAACTAGAAGGAACGAAGGTTAGGGAGAGGGAGGGAGATTGGGGAGAGGACAGAGAGCGAAGGTGAAAGAAGAGGGAGTAGTGGATGAACTCAAATATGGTGTCACTCCAAAGAGCCTGGGCTTGTGGGAGAGATCGTCCAACCAACACTGATGGGCACAATGTACATTTAGTGCTCTAACCAACCCACACCAGCACACTGTAAATATGAGCTTTAACCAACCCACACCAGCACACTGTAAATATGAGCTTTAACCAACCCACACCAGCACACTGTAAATATGAGCTTTAACCAACCCGCACCAGCACACTGTAAATATGAGCTCTAACCAACCCACACCAGCACACTGTAAATATGAGCTTTAACCAACCCACACCAGCACACTGTAAATATGAGCTTTAACCAACCCGCACCAGCACACTGTAAATATGAGCTCTAACCAACCCGCACCAGCACACTGTAAATATGAGCTTTAACCAACCCGCACCAGCACACTGTAAATATGAGCTTTAACCAACCCGCACCAGCACACTGTAAATATGAGCTTTAACCAACCCTCACCAGCACACTGTAAATATGAGCTTTAACCAACCCACACCAGCACACTGTAAATATGAGCTCTAACCAACCCACACCAGCACACTGTAAATATGAGCTTTAACCAACCCACACCAGCACACTGTAAATATGAGCTTTAACCAACCAAGATCAGCAAACTGAATATAAGAGCTGCAACCCACACAGAATAGCACAAAGTAAATAAGAGCACTGAACAGAATAGCGCACAGTAAATTAAAGCCAAACAGAACAGGCATTGCTATGGATGACAATACATTAGTAGGCAAGAGATTGGATGTCTGTTAGCCAGCTGGCAAATGTTTTGGGATGTTATTTGAATGCTAGCATCAGAGTGTTAGCATTTTAGCTGACAAAGCAGTTGCTATTCTAGTATCGTGGTTGCTTAATGTTCAGTGCTGCTGACTGAGTGACCGACCACATAGAAATAAATAATTAGGGTTATTTTATTGCGCTACGATAAAACAAACAAATGATTAGAGTTATTTTATTGAGCTACGATAAAAGAAACAAATGATTAGGGTTATTTTATTGTGCTACGATAAAAGAAACAAATGATTAGGGTTATTTTATTGTGCTACGATAAAAGGTGTTTGAAGCAATGGTAAAACTGTGAAAACACTTTTTATTCACACCAATGAAACAACTGGACACAATTTCCCTCTCCCCCATCCCTCACCCTCTTCCTCCTCACTCTCTCGCCATAACATGACCTCCACCTCCCGCGTAGTGTCCTGGACGGGTCATGTGCTAGAAGCATTAATATTTGACACACCAGGGGAACCATGAGTTCACCCCCTGGGGGAGGATAAGCTGCTGAAAGATGGATGGAGGATTTTGTGTTGGGGAGAAGAGGAAACAGAAAGAGAGAGAGAGACGAATTAAGACAAAGGGGAGGACAACTGCCTGGGTATTGGTGATGCTGGTTATGGTCCCGTGGCCTATAAGCGTACCATTTAGATGAATTCACAGAGTAACCAGGAAACGTGATCAGAGAGGAATATTTCCTGTTTAGGGTACCTGGAAGAGACAAGGAGTTCATGGATGACAAACAGACAGCTACAGCCTAATGAAATCCGAAACCACAATAGGAGGAAAGATGAGAATGGAGGGAGAAACTAGACCCATCCGGGGAGGACGGCGGGCGTTTGAAGAAGAGTGGGGTGATGAAGGTGTCCCGGACACAGCAGGATGTCCTGCACGGCCGGTGATTGGGGACGGTGGGCTGCCTCCGAGCGTGTGAGAGCCATGGTCTGACCAACCGTTTACCAGCAGTTAACGAGGGCGGTCGCCCCAGCCATTGTTGTCATGGTTATGGCTGTTAAATATCGCGGAGGGCCATCCCAGGGGAGGGGGAGGGGGCTGTTGCAGACCTGGTGGTGACGCTTATAAGTTGCTTTCAAAACCCGGACCTCAGAAGAAACACTTTGTTTTGCCTTGATTCAAATCGTTGAAGCTTAAAGATGGGTGGATGATTTGAATGAGGCGAGTCAGAGCGATTACACTGTGCCCCCATTTTGGGGACGCATGTTCTAGCTGTCCGTTAATAGATGTGGATATTCTGAGCGACTACTGGATGACTGCATACACAGGACAGGACAGTAATATTGAAATAATAATAATTAATAATTATATTGCTGAAATTTTACGTTGGACCCTGGTACTGGAAGAATAATGATCACATGCCTGAATCAGGTGTCGGCACATGTGAATTGTATCCTTTGCAACTCATATTCAGTAAGTGGCAATTGTATGACGGATTTCATTATGTGAAGGCTTTGTATCTTGCAAGTTGTGTTCACAACTCACTTGACTGCCTTGCAACAGTAGATAATAGCACCTGTAGTTTTGGTTGCATCTGTCAATGAAAATAAATTATATCTGAGTACAGTGGGAATACAGGGAATACATACTTTACAGAACACTGTCTAATTAAACACCAAACTACAAACAACTGTCTAATTAAACGCCAAACTACAAACCACTGTCTAATTAGCACATCACTCCGATTCTTAAATCTTTGCATTGGCTTCCAGTCAGTTACAGAATAGATTTTAAAGTGATGCTTTCAGTTTATAAATCTCTCAATGATTTAGGACCCAAATACATTTCTGATATGTTTGAAGAATATAAACCGAGCAGGGCTCTTAGATCCATGAACAGAGGTCAGCTAGTAGAGCCCAGAGTCCAAACTAAACATGGAGAAGCTGCGTTTAGCAGTTATGCTGTACCCAACTGGAATAAACTACCAGAAGGTCTTAGATGTGTCCCAAATGTATACATTTTTGAATCCAGGTTAAAAAGACCTCTCTTTTCATGTGCTTATGACTGAGCACTTAAACTTTACCACACTGTTTAGCCTTAACGTATTTCATTGAGTATTTGTTTTTCTGTTATTGTATTTTTCTTTTTTTCCCTTTTTCTTTGTAAAGCACATTGAATTACTACGATGTATGAATGGTGCTATATAAATAAACTTGCTCTTTTGATTGTTACCTGAAGACAATAGTAGTTGAGTTAAAACACCCTAAAACACCAAACTACAAACCACTGACTCATTAAATACCAAACTACAAATCACTGTCTCAGTAAACACAAAGCTACAAAACACTGTCTCAGGAAACATCAAAATACCAACCACTGTCTCATTAAATACCAAACTACAAAACACTGTCTCAGTAAACACAAAGCTACAAAACACTGTCTCAGGAAACATCAAAATACCAACCACTGTCTCATTAAATACCAAACTACAAATCACTGTCTCAGTAAACACAAAGCTACAAAACACTGTCTCAGGAAACATCAAAATACCAACCACTGTCTCATTAAATACCAAACTACAAAACACTGTCTCAGTAAACACTAAGGTACAAACCACTGTATCGTTAAATATCAGGCTACAAATCACTCACCTAAAGACATTACAAGTTGAGTTAAATGTCCCTAAAGGATAAAAGAAAAGGAGATAAAAGATTCAGATACAGTCTGACACATTCGTTTAAGCCTCCCATTTTGGGCTGTATGCGGAATATATTGATTATATGTGCGTCATTTATATGTAGAATTATCATCCTACCTCAGTTAGCCATGAAATTCCAAGTCTGAAAGCAAGTGGTTTTGATGACATGTGGCACACAAGATTCAGGGACCCTTTTGGACTGCAAAGTGCCATTTATAAAAACCAGTAGGCAAAAACTGTGGACTGCATCTTTAACAAAGCTATGACCCTCACGTTACATCTTTTACATTAACCCCGCAGCCTCCATGGCCTGTCAGAGGGAATCAGCCAATCACCACATCCCTCCGTCCAAAAACAGATCTCCCATGGTGCATTCTGTGTGCCTGGGAACCTTTGTAACAGCCAGGGGTGCACATGACAGCAGGCTTGAGGGATAGAGAGAGAAAGAGAGAGAGAACTGAGGGGTGATATTGTGATGTTCTGTTTGTTTATCTTGGAATAGACTTTTCGCACTGGTGTCCCAGTGGAGTAGCAGCCTTTTGCTATGTGCCCTTTGTGATTAGGGGGTGAGAGCAGAGGCAGGGAAGAGGGGGAGAAAGGAGGGAGGGTAGTGTTTTTTTAAAAATCCCAACACGTTTGCTCATTCATGCTACAGATGCTGAGGTAGAATGACAGACAGTAGACCAAGAGGGCACTTGCTTGCTGTGTGTTTAGGTGTGCGTGTGCGTGTGTGTGTGTGTGCGCAGGTGGGCATGCATGAGTGAGCGATAAACAGAAACATAGAAAGAGAAACGTGTATAGAGAGACAGAGACGAAGGGTAGAGAGAGGCAGGCAGGGAGACAGGCAGGGAGACAGGCAGAGAGACAGGCAGAGAGACTGTCAGAGAGAGACAGAAGAGAGGGGGAATCCAAGTCAGGGAGGGAGTTCCCAGGGAGACAGGGAAACAGAGAGGCAGGGAGAGAGACAGAGAGAGACAGGTAGAGAGTGACAGATAGAGAGACAGGGAGAGAGGGAAACAGAGAGGCAGGGAGAGAGACAGAGAGAGACAGGTAGAGAGTGACAGATAGAGAGACAGGGAGAGAGAGACTGGGAGAGAGACAGGGAGAGAGTGACAGAGACAGAGAAAGAGACAGGTAGAGAGTGACAGAGAGAGAGAGACAGGGAGAGCGACAGGGAGAGCGAGTGCCCTGCAGTTCAGATTTCTCTGAGTGGACTGTGAGTGGTTCAGATGAGATGAGTTCAGATGGCCCCGCTGCAGCCGAGCGGTATGTGTGTCAGTGGTGGGCTAGGCTAATGTACTAACGCATGCTGGGCCTTTGCCTGCTATGAGGTCCTGTGGTTAGCATCACGTTAGCGAGGCCCTAGGTGGAAAGGAAGCACTGAGCCCCAATGGCTGCTCAGCCGTGCAGTAGACGGTCAAGTAAAACCCTCCAGGCGAGATGTCGTGCTGAGATTCAAATGTTAACCTGAACAGTCACGATATTAACATGACAATATTCATAAAGCAAATTCCCCATATTAAAGCTTAGGCTTCTATAACTACTCTACATTACGCTTCACCTTGAAAGTACCCTTTCCCCAATCCCAGAAATGTGTTTTGAGCTTCACAGATTCAGTCCTGCTGCTTGAGTATGGTGTTTACAATGGAGATACAATTGGTCGGATTTCCACAGGGGCCTGTAAGAACAAAGTATGTACATTTATGCAGTCTAAGGCTGCCTAACTACATGGCTGTATCAGCTTTGGTCGAGGAATTGTTATTTCACCTCAGAAGCCAGCCATCAAAATGTGTCTACACTGTGAGGGAATTTGGGGAAACGGACAAAATACCAGCCTGTTACAAAGATGATCTGAGTAAGAAGAAAGCAACGGAAAAAAATGCATTCATCTATTGCATGACTACAGTCTGCCGTCCAAAATCAACAGAGACAGAATTCCACTTTTATCTTACTTTCCAAAATGTTCTATTTCAGACAGAAAACAATTTGGTTTATTTCATTTATTAGAAACATGGACAACAATCATTTTATACAGGTCTTGGTGTTTCTTTCCGCTCCTCTGGGGTGACTTACTGCCGTCACATGATTATGTATGAGATACTAGTAATAACGATATCAACACCATAATATAATTACCAACAATGCCCATAGATAATGAGCAAGGTACGCAGTACTGATCCCCCAATGAACAGAACACAGAACCAAACAGTGGGAGGCAGGGGTGGTGGGTGGGTTGGTACCTGCATGCTAGTAGACTGGCACACATCAGACTTAGTGAATAACTTGATGATTAAATAAATGAAATAGTCTAAATTAAATCTGATGTTGTGATAGAAGATATGTCACTGATCAATAACCACTCTGGTTTCCTGTCTGAACTGGCTATTGCTGATTTTAAAGGATGGTGTAATTTTGAGGTTTAGTGGGAAACAAGCACATTGACGTTTCCTCATATTTTCATGCATTTATTTCACAATGCAAAGTTGGAAAAATGGTAGACAAGGTAGTAGAGACAACTAGCTAACGTGGATGTGTGAGAGACGACTTGCGATGAAGTCACATTAGTCCAGTCAGAGTTATGGGACAAAAGATGTTGAGCCTTCTTTTGAGGTCACTGTTAATGTGTATGACATCACCCAAGGGGACTGAAGCGGACAAGGACTTGTAGAACATGCTGCGACCCGGCGCTGTCCCAATTCATTTTACTCACCCACCTGAAACCTTGAGCTCACACCAACCACTCGCAGACGATTGCATGCGACTAGAGAACATCAACGAGGACGCGCCACCTGGCTAGCCCTTCAGCGACAGAGTGAGGCTGGAAGTGAAGGGAGCTGCCATATTCAAAGCCAATTACCTAAACGGGGATGTTTTTACTTCATTAGATCAAGCATTTCTTTTTAAAACAATGCAATTGTTAACTGATATGATGTAATGCTGATGAAAGAACGAAGGACAGAATTGGAGGTGAAACAGTGCCACGTCCTGAGTAGTGATTTGGCTGTGTCCCTGAACCTGAGAGAGACGATATGTGCAGAGGCGTCGCTAGGATCACAGTACATTCGGTAGGATCACAGTACATTCGGTAGGATCACTATACACCCTCCCACCCCGCCCGGGACAGGAAGTACAAGGTTTTGAATGTACATGTGGAAAATGTCTATGTACACGCTAGCGACCTACAAGTTTACATTGTCATAATGCGCGATCGGAATTATAGATTAATAGATCAGGGGCTATTTTTATTTTGTATTTTTTTGGGGTCCGTTTGAGATCTGGGGCTATTCATACTGGGTATGTGTACATCTCCAATTGCTGCCCGGTCAGTAAACAATGCCTGGGATACATTTCTACATTATCCCCTCCCTCTAGCTGTCATCATTTTGGTCACAGATTGGAGAGTCTATTGATGTATCTTCTCCCAGGTTTAACATGCGGTCCCGGTCAGAGTGGTTAATTATTCCTGCTGTACAACACATTCGACAGTGGAGTAATCTACGTCTCTGTGGGGCCCGGTAAGATTTACAGGGCTGGACTGTGGTAGCATTGATTGAACAGGGGATAATCTCATACAGACACAAATACTGCACACTGCATACAGAGACCCATGCATATATCGACCCCACCCCACACACACATACACACACACACAACACACCCACATTCACACACACTGTCAAATTCAAGCACGGGAGATGGCTGTAGGTTATCCCAAATCCATTATCAGTGTGTTTCCTGGGCCTCAGCAAATGCAAACTAGTAGCACATTCAATTATTCAGATGTTTCCTCACTTGTGCGCAGTACTTTCCACGGCAGGATAATAAATCAACCAATCAACGATCTTTCCAGCCCTCCGTCCATGTTGTCACTATGGGGATAAGTGATTGTTTGCTTGATCTGCCCAGGGTTAAGTAAGGGATGAACACCAGCGTTCAGTACATTACCTTGGAAGTGAGGGACCAAACACGATGAAACTAATCACGCGAATGACCGCGTCTGTGGCGACAAACATGATCAGCAATAAACGTCTGCTAGTAAATGTTTGCTAATGTTGTTGTTTTTGCCTTTTAAGCCCACAGATCAATGAAATTGTCCCATATGTGAAATGGACGGACAAGAGAAGAAAACTGTGATGGAATAAACCACGTTGTTGCGTCCATAAATATGGAGCTAACTGAACGAAAATGACTGGGTTGCATCGGTAGCAACCAAAACTTGAATAAGCACAAATTCATTAATTGGGGTCAGTTTGTGGGTCTGTTGGGGTCAGTTTGTGGGTCTGTTGGGGTCAGTTTGTGGGTGAGGGTGTTGATGCCCAGCTGATCAGAGTCAGTGTAGATCGTCAGACCCATCGAGTGTTCATTATTTGATGGCTTGCAGGTAGAAACTGTCTGAGTGTCTTAGTATGGGACTCTGCTTTTCGATGCAGTCAGCCTGGCCTAACCCTAACCCTAACCCTGTGGATGGCTGAACAGTGGATGGCTGAACAGTGGATGGCTGAACAGTGGATGGCTGAACAGTGGATGGCTGAACAGTGGATGGCTGAACTGTGGATGGCTGAACAGTGGATGGCTGAGGTGTGGATGGCTGAACAGTGGATGGCTGAACAGTGGATGGCTGAACAGTGGATGGCTGAGGTGTGGATGGCTGAGGTGTGGATGGCTGAGGTGTGGATGGCTGAACAGTGGATGGCTGAGGTGTGATTACCCTTGGTAATTCTCCAGGCTTTGTTTTGGATAGATACTTCTGATGGATCATCGTTCTGCCAAGCGGTGGTACAGAATATTGTTTGGTTCCCAGTCGGCCCAATGATTCAGGATAGCAGAACATACATCCTGCCTTGTTTCAGACCTCAGCGGCTAATCCTCAACCTAGAACCTCTGAATATTTCTCATGCAACTTTTACAGATGTCCTGTTTGATGTGCTATGTGATGTAGTAGGTGATGTAGAGTACTTTGTGATACGCTAAGTGATGTAGTAGGTGATGTAGAGTACTATGTGATACGCTATGTGACGTAGTAGGTGATGTAGAGTACTATGTGATACGCTATGTGATGTAGTAGGTGATGTAGAGTACTATGTGATACGCTATGTGATGTAGTAGGTGATGTAGAGTACTATGTGATACGCTATGTGATGTAGTAGGTGATGTAGAGTACTTTGTGATACGCTATGTGATGTAGTAGGTGATGTAGAGTACTATGTGATACGCTATGTGATGTAGTAGGTGATGTAGAGTACTATGTGATACGCTATGTGATGTAGTAGGTGATGTAGAGTACTATGTGATACGCTATGTGATGTAGTAGGTGATGTAGAGTACTTTGTGATACACTAAGTGATGTAGTAGGTGATGTAGAGTACTATGTGATACGCTATGTGACGTAGTAGGTGATGTAGAGTACTATGTGATACGCTATGTGATGTAGTAGGTGATGTAGAGTACTATGTGATACGCTATGTGATGTAGTAGGTGATGTAGAGTACTATGTGATACGCTATGTGATGTAGTAGGTGATGTAGAGTACTTTGTGATACGCTATGTGATGTAGTAGGTGATGTAGAGTACTATGTGATACACTATGTGATGTAGTAGGTGATGTAGAGTACTATGTGATACGCTATGTGATGTAGTAGGTGATGTAGAGTACTATGTGATACGCTATGTGATGTAGTAGGTGATGTAGAGTACTATGTGATACGCTATGTGATGTAGTAGGTGATGTAGAGTACTATGTGATACGCTATGTGATGTAGTAGGTGATGTAGAGTACTATGTGATACGCTATGTGATGTAGTAGGTGATGTAGAGTACTATGTGATACGCTATGTGATGTAGTAGGTGATGTAGAGTACTATGTGATACGCTATGTGATATGCTCGAGATTGGTCACTGTTAAAGGGGAATTACCTGCTGGACAGCGAAACAGTTTTGTGACGAACGATCTTAATTGATAGTTACAATTCTTAGTTAATCGTTCGGTCTCCAACGTTGTTACAAATTGCATGGCTCCTAAAGATAAGTCTAATTGGAAACAATTTCTTCTCTTGATTATACATTTACCATAGAGATAACAGTTTTTGAAACAGTAGATTAAGATTAAGAGCATTGCTGTACTTGTTGTGCGTGTGGTTTTCTGAGCCAATTCTCTGAAGAACACGAAATTCAAGCTGAAATCTGCACGATGGTTTTTCATTATTGTTGCTCCGAGCCAAATACTCAGCCTGGTACCTCCACAAAGGACGCAAATGTGTATGTTCATTAACTGGCAATTCACTACTAATGTTTACATCCATTTTGTGTTGCAGTGTCTCCTTCTCGCTGCCTTTTGAAGACGGAATATCAAAACTATCCCACGAGGTATGTCTGCCGGGAAATGTTTCCTCCACCAAAGTGTCCCTGACAGGGCACAAGTGACATTCCTTCCTTTTTGAGTCTTGCCATCCTCTTGTTGTTTTCTTTCCGTCTGATAGCTGCTGACATGGTGGTTGAGTGCTTAAGGAGACACTGACATGGCTGTGGTTCGTGCTGAATTTATTGAAAAGGGCACCTGGGGAAGTAGCAGGAAGCAGAGAGCGTTTTCCTTTCCCAGGCCATGAGTTGATGGACACTAGGCATTTGTATGGGATGTTGCTGTCGGCTGAGAAAAGGATGAGTCTAATATAGGTGGAAAGTTTAGGCCTGAATTGTGACTGTCCACCAGTCATCTGAATTATGTCAGATGACTGGTAACTTGCGAATAAAAAATATTTTTCACTGACTTAATTAGCCCCAGCACTTAACATCATGGACCCCTCAACCACGGGACTCAAGACAGATTGGGCTGGAGCTACGACCACTAGTTTACATTCACAACGGTCCCCCACTGAAACCAGGCGGATTTTGCCTCTTGTATAGACACCACCCAAGTGCAATGAAACTTTACAAAAACACAATCTCTCCTTTTGAAATTGGATGAATGGCCCAGTCCCAAACCCACCCCTACGGCCTGCACTCTACGCTGTTTTGGTATGTGAGGAATTGACAGATGACAGCAGTCTGGTTGCAGCTCCACCTTGATAACCTAGGTGGGATCATTTACCATAATAAGTATACCTCTGAAATCCTTTCAGATCTCTAGAAGTGTTTAGGGCTTCGGGATCCATTTGGGATTTGGTCGATGTGGATATGGTTACTACTTAGTGATACGTAGCATATTAACAACTAAAGATTGTGTGTCTTTTTCACAACAAAAATCTATTTTGTCTCATTAGATTTTCAAGTTGATTTGAAACAGCAATGTAGTACACTGTTATCACACTTCAAACGCCAATTCAGTATTTTCCTGCAACATTTGTGATTATTCACTCTACTGGGTTAATTTGGGTCAAAGCTTATAGAAAAAGGGCTGAAGCTGTATGGATTATTTTTAAGAATGTGATAGCAAGTATAATGTTTCTATCACACATACGCATGCACACACATACATGTTTGTACAGCTACCCTCATGGGGACCAGAAAATTGAAATTGCATGCTCCCTTGCCCTAATCTTAACCCGAAACCTAACCCTTACCCTAACCTTAACCTAACCCTAATCTAACCCTAACCTTAACCTCAAAACAGTAACATTTATGCCTAAACTTTACCTAGATGTAATGCCTAAACCTTAACCCTAAACTTTACCAACAACGCCTGGACCTTAAAGAAACCTCAATTCTAACTATAAAATCAACTGTAAGTCTGACCCTAAACCTAAACCCTGAGCCGGAAATTGACTTTTGCCTCATGGGGACCTGCAAAAGGACCCAATGAGGCAATTTATTTCTGGTTTTACTATACTCATTGGGACATTTGATCCCCATGAGTTCAGTAAGACCTAAACACACACACACACACACACACACACACACACACACACAGCAAATCTGACATCTGAATTTAAATAATTTTGGGTTTATTTATAGTGATGCAGTAATGTTTCAGGGCTCAAGGCCAATCACGTTTCTCGCTGATCTAAAACCGCCACAGGAGGCCTGATGATTGGTCCTTGAATTTACACATGACCTACAGCCCCTGGAACATTTATTACATTGGTTATAATTTTAGAGAATGATAACAAACACAAAATGTAAGCGAACGCATAATTTGTACTTTTAGTTCCCTATTGTTGCTGCTTAGTTGTCATGGTGTTTGGTAGAGGTTAAATGTCACACAAGCCCATCTCCCGCCCATCAGCAGTGGGAACCAATTACTCAGGTTGTTGTTAAGTAAGTGAATCCCTCTAACTTTCCAGACCAAATGTTGATTTTGTCACATCTGGCTGTTCATAAAAGGCAATTGGCTGTCATCTGTCATCGCCGAAATTAATTGCACACTATTGAATTCGATAGTGCACTGCATTACACCATGAAGTGCACCCTAGGAGGAACATGGCACCACTCCAGAGCCAGCACCTGTTAGTTCTGATGACAGTTGATGGCGGCAGGTGCCGCTCTGCCGGTAGCGGTTTAGCCGGGGTGCTTCAGGGAATGCACGGATCATCTACGGTTGCTGCCTCTACTTGAACGTGAACAGTGCCGGCAGGTAGGCAGCGCTAAGCATTTCATCTGAATTGCAAATTTAAATCAATGGAGGTGCTGAACACAGCGCATGATTCTGTCGATGCCATTAACACCGTTACGTGTCCACGTGTGTCACCAAGAACGGAAGCTTTTTGCCCGGGCAATGATGATTTATGATTTTATTACAGGAATGTCTGTGTCATTAATTCGCCAGACAAGCCTTATAGGAAATGTGGTTACACCCACGTTTATCAGGTTCGGCATAACATGATGAGCTCTGCTCCGAACACATAAGGACCGCTTTGAAGCCGGGTCCGTTTAAACCTAAAGACCAGACCATTCTTGTTTTAGATGGAACGCCAGGATCCAAGTATTGCTTATTATCCTATAACGACACTGCGAGAGAAATTCTCAGTAGCCTTGCAGATCCTCTAGTTTCCCCTGAGGCTTAATACATTCGTTTCAATCTGGCCACTCAATTTTTATGTAGCTTTCTCGAAGAGCTTTGCTTATTTCATTTCATTTAGTTTATGCCGTTACTCTGTTTTGATTTCATTTCTCCGGAGAGGACTGAGTGCCGAAGCATTTTTAGTGCGCCATTCGTAGTACATACAGGTTATTTATCAGGAGAGTGCTGTATGGGAGTTTAGCAGTTTTCCCACATGACTGTGACATGCTATTTAATCAAAGTTAAGCCTTGTGTGTACGTTCCTGGGCAGCTACATGTATACTCACCAGTCATCTGTTCTACTGTCCAGCTAAATGTATATTCACCAGTCATCTGTTCTACTGTCCTGCAACATGTATATTCACCAGTCATTTGTTCTACTGTCCAGCTACATGTATATTCTCCAGTCATCTGTTCTACTGTCCAGCTACATGTATATTCTCCAGTCATCTGTTCTACTGTCCAGCTACATGTATATTCACCAGTCGTCTGTTCTACTGTCCAGCTACATGTATATTCACCTGTCTTAACCTTAACTAAACAATGTCCACAATCCATGTGTAATGAATTGGTCCACAACCCATGAAAGCTGCATTGTGCTCAGTTACAGACTCATTCAGGTCGACTGGCTGTTAAATTTGAACAACACAAGCTTCTCACTGATATGCCGGGAGCCACAGCCCAGAGGATTGAGCATCTGACATGTAACCAAAAGGTTACTGGATTAAATCCCTGTGCTGGCGACGTGAAACATCTGTCCTCGTGAAAGACCGTTAATCCTAATTGTTCTTCTGAGTCACTCAGGACGAAAGTGTCTGCTAAATGGCTGAAATGTGGAACACGTTGTGTCATACGCTTTGTCAGCCAATGTCTCCCTGGTGTTCTTCCAGCCTGTTCCTACGTGATGCTGTATGAGCTGTGAGTGTGGCTTACTGGGGTTCAGCAAGCCCAGCTGTAACAGAGTCACAGCCGCTTCTCCGTGGGGATCCGCACTCCCACGGGAACCGTTTGAAGAGTCCGCTAGATAAGCCTGGATGTTTCACTGGCTTTTACCGTCCTTAAGTGTTCCAGATATGAGAGCAGAGATGCTGGTCGTGTGTACTTCCTGTCCAGTACAACTGGCCTGCTGTGGTGTGGAGTGGCATACCAAAATCCTACCTCAACCGGGCTGGCGTTTATGAGCATGTTTTAATGTGAAAGCATGTACAGTATGGGTTTACTTAGTTATTCTGTTTCTCTCTTCCTCTATTTCTCCCTTAATTTCTGTCCCTCTATTCCTCTCTCTTGTTTCCTCTCTATCTCCTTTTCTCTCTCTCTCTTCCTGTCTCTATCTCCTTTTCTCTCTCTCTCTCTTCCTGTCTCTATCTCCTTTTCTCTCTCTCTCTCTTCCTGTCTCTATCTCCTTTTCTCTGTCTCTCTCTCACTCTTCCTGTCTCTATCTCCTTTTCTCTGTCTCTCTGTCTCTCTTCCTGTCTCTATCTTCTTTCCCCTCTCACACTCTCTCTCTCTCTTCAGCTCTCTGTCTCTCTATATGCCTCTCTATCTCTGTTCATCACTAGTATGCCCAGACAGTGCTGTAGGCATTACATTAACATGGTCTAATCTTGTGGATGGCTTATTGGAAACAAATCCCTTCCAAAGCTTTTAAAGCTCAAGCCTTTTCATTTTAACCCCCCCCCCCAACCCCATTCCCTTTGCCCTCCTCCCCTTCAAGTGGCCACCCCATCGTCTATGGTTCAATTCTAAATAAATCAATACCTCAGAAAAAAGGAATGAATAGGCACAAGCAGTCGCTACACCTGGCTTTCAATTGAACACCAGAAGACTGACGCAGAAGTTTCGGGAATGCGTAACACTGTAAATGATATCAACTGACATTTCTAAGCAATCCTGGAAGGCGTCAGTCTATACTGTTTTCTTTGACCTGGTGTGCTTGTCTTCAGTTGGTTCGCATTATTTCCTTGGCACAGCGTATCTAAGAATACCTTCCTCTGTTCTGTTGCTCCTTTCGTTGTATCAGTAATGAAACACTGGGACATGTGGTGAGGACTGCGGAGTGAGTCATCGCTGACTGTTGAGTGTGTGGCTGCGTGAGGCGTAGATTACCAGGCAGAATCTGAGCGCCGAACCTGGGCGGGTTTGCTTGAGGCCATAGATATTGATATCTTTCAGGTCATATTACTTGTCCTTGCATTGCTGAGTTTATCATAGGTCTGTGCTGTCAGATGAGGACGCGGATAGGTGCAATGTTTGGCGTTTGGTTGTTCTTGCGATGGTTCTGTGAACTGTCCCCTTTGTTCCCTACCTCACATTACCAGAGGACTGTTAACTGCTCAAGTTCAGGGGTTGGCAAATGGATGAAATTTTTTTTGGGGGGGGATTATTATTATTTATTTTTTTAATTACTTTTTTTGTTACATACTTTTTCCATTATAGAATTTTGGGCTGTCAAGTTGCAGTATATCTTATAATTTTTTATAAAAGTATGCTTACAATAATTCCAGTTAATCTCTTAAGTATTTCTCCTTGGGCTTTTCCATATTGTATTGTGTTACAACATAACCAGGAGTTTTTGCCAGCGATCAACACAATCAAAAACTAAATCTGTTATTTCAATGTAAAAAATTACATCTACAAATTGCTCTAAATTAATAAAAAAAATAAAAAATTAAAATAATTGATTGCACAAGTGTTCACCACCTTTAGACAGACTGATCTACCAATATTTAGTAGAGGCACCTTTGGCAGGAATTCCAGCCATGTGTCTGGATAAATCTCGTCCAGCAATTGTTTGCCCATTCTTCTCTGAAAAGTTACTCATACTCTATCAAGTTGGATGGGGATCTTTGGTGAACTGAAATATTCAACTCTTTGCCCATATTCTTAATTTGACTGGGCCACTGCAGGACATTTACCTTTTTGGTTTTCATGCTGTGGATTTGGCTGTGTGTTTGGGGTCATTGCTGGAAGATGAATCTTCACCCAAGTTCCAGGTCTCTTGCAGACTCCAGCAGGTCTCTTCTCAGCACTTTGCTGCATCCATTTTGCCCTGTGTCTTTATAAGCTTTCCAGACCCTGGTGCAGAGAAGCATCCCCATAGCATGATGCGGCCACCACCATGCTTCATGGTAGGGATGGTGTTCTCAAAACTAGGTGCAGTGTTAATCTTGAGCTAAATATAGAGCTTAGCGTTGAAGCCAAAAGCTCTATTTTGGTCTCATCCGACTATCAAATATTTTTCAGAGTCTCCCACATGCCATCTGGCAAACTCGAACTGAGGTTTGATGTGAGTCGTTTTCTTTTTTTCCACTATACCAAAAAGTCAATTTTTGTGAAGCACTCGGGCTATGGTTGTATCCACAGTGTCTCTCAGCTCATCCATTGAATACTTAGAACCTTTCAGAGTTGTCATAGGCCTCTTGGTGGCCTACCTGAGTAATTGTACTGACATTTTGTGGGCACTTTGTGTTGTAAGGTTTCTCATGCCTACAATCTCACAGCTTCAACAATAATCATGCCATGGCTAACCCTAGTTGCTTATCCCCAGTTTCTATGGACGTCACCCTTCTGGACACAGGCTGTGTGTCAGATTGCCCTTCTAAAATCTTAGCCTTATCAGTTGAGGTTGGATTCAGAAATATACTCTGAGTCAGCGTTTAATCAGAAACGTCCCCTTATTCCTGGTCCGTTGTCCTTCACAAATGTGTTCATGTCTCCTCGTAAAGCCTGAACTATGAAACGGAACACGTTTGCTGCACAAATCTATTTTCTGCCTGTTTTGTGTCAGCTCTCAGGAGAGGGAACGTGTAATGCATTTTTCTATTCTCATTATTCCCAATGTCAGGCTTTGTTGAAATTTCACTGAAACGATAAAGTCTGACTGTTGTTATATTCTCCCTACCTTTTTTAAAATGTAGTATGTTTTTACATATTCCATTTGTAACTAACACCCCATGGCCATGTAGTTAATCTGATCAGTGTGACAGAGATAGATAGTGCTCATGGATATAACATCTTTTAGTGCTGATGTTATATTGTAGGTTATTAAGAGGATAATGGGCTAGCACAAAAGTCGTTTCTTTGATTGACAGGAGAGCTGATTGAGTGCATTTAATGTATTCTGTGGGAAAAGGTTAATTTATCTGTGGAAAAATGTCAAAAGATGGGACCCTTTACTGGTTAGTTCATTGATAAAAGCATAATGAACTCTTCGCTTTGGTAGTTATTACCGAATGGTGGTATATTTTCATGGATCTTATTCACACTTCAGTCAAATTTAAGGCTTAAATGTTGTATAAAGTACACACATTTTTACATAAGTCTTCTTCAAGAGGATCTAAACCGCAGTGTATCATGGGTAAATGGTGACTGAAAAATGATACAAATATTAATCAGTACTTATTGGTGGTGCGACATCACTTGTAGATCAGTCATCTACAGTCATTTTGATACTCCCTGTTTGGGGTTGAAGATGGATACACTATTTAATTGGACTTTCTTGCTCATGCCCACACTATATGAATCCCCAAGCTGTCCGTGCGTGGTCACATGCTGATCCCTTTGTCTCCCTCCCTGTGTGTTATCCCAACGTTTAATATAATGGGGGTTGAGCCCCATTCAGACGTCAACAGCAAAAACTCGACAGCGGCAGAGCAAAATGGTTTTCTGCTGAATGATCAGTGCAACCTTGTGTAAGGACACTGCCTGTTAGATGATCCCGGAACCCTGCAACAATACCGTGGGGCACATATTTTCTCTTTTAGCCTCATCGAACGGCGAGGTCATTAAATATACATAAAAGCTTCTAGTTTTTATAGCGCATTGATATTAGGCTTTTGTGTTTACCTTCCCTTGCAAGCCGGCGGGCCTCTTTGAGGCTGAAATAGGAGCTCCGTTTGAGTGTCAAGAAGGAACATCAATCATTTTATAAAGACATAATCCTGTATGTGAGGTGTATTTAAAATAAGCAACAAGGAAGTCCTTTCTAAGAATTTTTTTCTAGTTTGGGATAATTTCTTTCCTCACAGGCTGTCACTGTTGTTGTCTCTACATCCAGCTTTGCCCCATGCATATTTCAGAATGCTCTCCAGAGTTTTCAACATGCACATAATGACGATGAGCGTTGTTGTGGGCTGCTGTACACTGCCTCATAGCTTGCAGTGACAGCAGGGCTAATACTTCCTGTGATTTTCACTGACTCATTTCTCTCTGTCTTGCTCGCTCTTTCTCTCTCGCTTTCTCTCTCCCACTCTCTCTTTCTCTTCCTCTCTCTTTCCCATTCCAGCGGATGCTCAGTGTTTTCCCTAAAATCTGTGAGGCCATCTGCTCTCAAGTGATCATCCTGTGTCTGTTTTCTAGTATCTCTCCGCTCTGAATCCATTTGACAAGATTAATAGAGTGAATCTTAGACAGAAATAAGCTGCTCATTTGGATAGGGATTTATGATTCCCGAGCAGATGAAGTTCAGCTCTGTTCATGATATTTTTTTTATTTTTTACAATTTTTACTGTATACAATTCACCTGCAGATAGTGGGTAAGCACTGAACCATGGCTTTTGTTTTTTATAGCTCAAAGGGTGTTCTGGCTATTCCAGTGTCTCCTGGTATTTATGGTCGGTATTTTAAATAGAAGAAAACACATTAAATGAAAACTGGGGAAACAGACAATATGCAAGCACTAACCTGGTGTCGTCAGAGGTCATTTTGGTCTGTGAACTAACTGCAACCAGAGTAACAGAACATTTGGGTGAACTGGCCCTTTAAGAGGTAACGTGAGGTATTCATGTTGTTATTCTAACCCCGGGCTTTTAGAATTTAAAGAGATGTTAAGATTAGGCACTGCTTGTCAAAAGGCGCCAACCAACAGGCACTGGGGCAAACCACTTGGGCAGAGGAGGAGGGGTGGGTTTTTCAGGTAGTAAAGGCAAGGGGCCATCTGAGGACAGTGAATATATCTGTAGGTTAAAGACAGACATACTGTTAGAATCAATATGTATATTCTGTCATAGATTTTAAACCAGAAAGGCACTGATGGGGCATTAAACTCCCAAGAGGAAATCTCTTGATTTACAAATTTACAGTGCATATGAATGAGGAAGTTTTACTTCCTGTATGGCTGTGAACACAGAATGGGAAATGATTAACGTAGAATGAACACTGAAGTATGAATGAGTTGATAAGAAAAAAACTAGGTTGTGGATATGAATAAAAATGGCTCCATATATGAATGGATGAATGGATGGAAGCGTTTATTATTTTTTGCAAATGCTCTCACTCGGAGTGATGTGCTGTGGTGAGTGCGTACAATATCCCTTAGTGGGAATCAAACCCACCACCCTGTCATTACAAGCTTAGTGCTCTACCATCCGAGCTCCACGGGAACCGTGATGTCTGATCCCCTTCTGACGTGCCGGGGACTGCTTAGTGCCGTGATGTCCTCTGTTTTGCGGCTCCCTCACGACTCCCATCAGCCATCACACCTCCTGTCAATCATCGACTCCCAGCAGCCATAATACCTTCTGTCAGTCACCCAGTGCCCACACCATTCCACACACTGCAGATTTTGCCCATGGAGATCGCTGCTTGAACCAGAGGTTCCTTCCTGGAAATAATTTAGACGTATCGAAGTTTCAGTCATTTCAGTTATTTGATGTCGCGAGAGAGTCCGAAGTGCAACGTCTATAGCGTGGAGCCAATTCTTGTAAGCTGAAAACATGTATAATTTGTCTAGGATTTTTTTTCAACCTTTTATCATTTTGCAGTGTGCGTTTATTTAAGATGGATTAGGGATTAAGACTTTAAGGTATCGAGACATTGTCAGTAAATCTCAGGGGAACATAAAATGTCCTCCTACAGGGAAACTCATCTTGGCTCTACACCCCGGGGTCCAAGTTAAACATGTGAAACAACCTAGCTTGATGATTCTGTCATCATTTAACAGCTTTTTTGTGTGTTACCCTCCCAGCAATGGTGTAACGGGCATCCCAGCAGCCCCTGCAGAGTGTGGGGGGGTAATGAACTACAGCAACCAATGAGCCCAGCATGTCTTTTTCCGATGTTATTAGATTAGACTCAACTTTGTCATTGAACAGTGCAAGTACAGTACAATGAAATGCAGTCAGCATCTAACCAGAAGTGCAAATTGAAGAGGACAGAAAAAGTACAATTTACAAGCATTAAGTATAATATATGTTACAACTGGGATGTATAGATGTGCAATGAAGGCACATGCAAGTATAAATGGTAATTCTGAATGTACAATGAAGGCAAGTTGAAGGTAGCATGTACAGCTGAAATGCAGGGATGGCAGCCGTTAGGTTCCCAAGTTAGACATGTACATGTAGACACTGAAAACATCCTTATCAGACTTTGCAATGCAGTGTCAGAGTCCAGTAGTACAAAGAGAGTAGTGCAGCAAGGTTCCTGAGAGGCAGTACTAAGCGGTGGGCGGATGGGTGTGGTTAGTGATGGGTCACAGAGTTCAGCAGGGTTACAGTGGATCAGGGGTGTCCAAACCATTCAACAGAGGGCCGAGTGTCTGCGGGTTTTTGGGTTTCCTATAAATTGGTTCCTGGTTCACACATAAACAAACAGGTGAGGGTAGAAACTAACCAATTAGTAACCTAATCAGTCAATCAAGTACAAGGCGAGAGCGAAAACCTGCAGACCCATGACCCTCCGTGGAGGAGTTTGGACACCCCTGCAGTAGATGGAAAGATACTGTTCCTGAACCTGCTGCTGTGGGAACAAAGAGACCTGTACCGCCTGCCTGATGGTTGGAGGGCAAACAGTTTGTGGCCTGGATGTGAAGGGTCACTGATGATGCCGCCCTACCAGGGATGCGCTGGCCACCAGTGATGTGCTGGGTGGTTTTCACCACCCGTTGCAGGGCCTTCCAGTTGGCCTTGGAGCATCCGCCAAACCTCGCTGGCGCAGTTCGTCAGAATGCTCTCGACTGTGCGGCGATAGAAGTTCACAAGGATCTTGGGAGACAGACGGGGCTTCTTCAGCTTTCTCAAAAACTACTGGCGCTGCTGTGCCTTTTTGCACAGGGTTCAGAGACACCTAGAATTAGGTTAGTCTTGAATAAATATTTAAAAAAGATTTGTGACTCATCAAACTTATAAAGAAGTTGTTTTATGGGCAATTCTGGGCGAATACAAAAAAAGTAAAGTGTTAGTGACCCTGGATAAGAGCATCTGCTAAAACATGTAAAGGTAGAACTATTTGCTTTGTGTTTATACATGGCCAGCATTGCTTAATTGGTTGCATATGTTAAATTTCATCCGCCGAAGTGTAAGCTATTACAGCGCAACTCCACGGCTATGCCAGTGTCTCCTGGTATTTATGGTCTGGCCTGCCAGACGCACTCTTCATCTTTTCTATTTTCTCACAACCTCTCACATCCTCACTCTGTATTTCTACTTTCCAGACGGCTAATTTAATTTGTGGGCTAATTAACGAGGTTGACCTCAATTAAAAAAACAATCATTGTGCCGTTATGTTTGGAAACCCTGACTGGGACTCGTCACAGACTCACAGTTCTCCCTGCCAACTAAAGCAGTGTGGCCCTGTGTTGAATTGATAAATCCAGGATGTGGTCCTTGTGACCAAACATTTGGCCGTCCTCTGGAACTAGAGACAGGAAAAAGACAGTGCTGAGTACCGTGACTAGAGAGGAGAGGTAAACACAAAGGCAATAAGAAAAAAAAATTACTCCCGTATGGAAATCAATGTGACAACTATAGATCGGGATAATTCGGGGCAATTTGATCGCCTACCGTGGATGTCCATAGATGTTGATACGGTATTCAGACAGCTGAGGATGGTACCATTGGGAATGGGACCGTAGTTTGAGGGACTGGTTATTCAGTCGGCCAGCCAGGTTGGGAGGGTGTTGATTGGAGTGGAATCAAGTTTAACTTCTGTTGTTGGTGTCCATTTTTGTTGAGTAGGTCAGATGGTGTTTTAACTGTTTTCAGACTGGGTCTCATCTCATACTTCAGCCTATTTTTGGCTCCACACAAATGTTTTCTCTCTTTTTTCTTTTTTTCTCTCTTTGTCTCTCTCTGTCCTTTCCTTTTCTTTCTGTTTAAAGTGGTTGATGGATAATTAAGCAATAGGGTTTGAGCGAATATGTTACATGACCAATACAGTATACAAAGGCGATGTTCCCAGGCACAATGCATCACGGATGGGAGATTCATAGGTTTGTAGTTGTTTATAAAGCACTTTGTAGTTGAGCTAATTGGCAGACCGTCCTAAGAAATGCACGATTCAAATGCACGATAGAGGGAAATAACGCCGTTATACAGTGCAATAACGCCTCCCAGCAGTTTCATGATGGCTACCAATCTGTGATTACAACTGGGAGGTGTCAGGCTCCAGATGCTGCTAGGTTTAGCTCTCGTTAGCGCTCTCTGGGGGAGAAGACATGACAGCACGTAGCAGTCAGGGACAACAGTTAGCAGTGGGAGGCTAACCACAGTGACTCCTTAAGCCACAGGCAAACCCAAACTGTCATTTCCATCACGAAATAGAGGTGCAGCGGGAGTGGACGTGACCACGGTCAGCGGTCGTACACCCTTGTTAGCTGAGGGAGGTTAGGCCCGGGGTGTGTTCTTAAGCTACACCATGTTGGACTCACAATGATAGTTCCATAGGGAAGCTGATGTTAGAGCTTTTGGCCTCGTCATTGATAAGGCCAGACTGGGGTTAACATGTGCTAAAATGTAATGATAACCTTCGCTGTGCTAAGAAATAGGATCCTGGGGCTTACTAACTGGCTTCCTCGTGCCTCTTCTTTTTTCCCTCTCCGCTCTTGGGTCAACGTGTTCTTCCAAGGCACGCTCACTCACCTGATGACCTCAGCTTTACAGCTGCCCACGCCAGTTGAGTGAGTTGCTTGAGTGAGATGAGACCAAGAAATCCCTGCTGACGATGCCTTTGGCAATCCTGCATCTACTCAGCCTCTCATCCGTTAGTGGCAGTATCTGGGATGGTTGTTATCTGGCCCCTGTGTTCTACAATCTGGGATGGTTGTTATCTGGCCCCTGTGTTCTACAATCTGGGATGGTTGTTATCTGGCCCCTGTGTTCTACAATCTGTGATGGTTGTTATCTGGCCCCTGTGTTCTACAATCTGTGAAGGTTGTTATCTGGCCCCTGTGTTCTACAATCTGTGAAGGTTGTTATCTGGCCCCTGTGTTCTACAATCTGTGATGGTTGTTATCTGGCCCCTGTGTTCTACAATCTGTGATGGTTGTTATCTGGCCCCTGTGTTCTACAATCTGTGAAGGTTGTTATCTGGCCACTGTGTTCTACAATCTGTGAAGGTTGTTATCTGGCCCCTGTGTTCTACAATCTGTGATGGTTGTTATCTGGCCCCTGTGTTCTACAATCTGTGATGGTTGTTATCTGGCCCCTGTGTTCTACAATCTGTGATCGTTGTTATCTGGCCCCTGTGTTCTACAATCTGTGATGGTTGTTATCTGGCCCCTGTGTTCTAGAATCGGGGATGTTTGTTATCTGGCCCCTGTGTTCTAGAATCGGGGATGGTTGTTATCTGGCCCCTGTGTTCTAGAATCTGGGAGGGTTGTTATCTGGCCCCTGTGTTCTAGAATCGGGGATGTTTGTTATCTGCCTCCTGTGTTGTAGTTGTGGTGGTCGTCATCTGCTCTCTGTGCTCTAGAAGCTGTGATGTACCCATTAGATGACCTGAGACTCTGACCACCTGGCGGATGTTGCTCCCAATCTGGCACAGAGAAATGTTGATGAATGGATGTTTTCTTTGATGGGTGGATAGAGTGAGTGGGGAAGCCGTAGCTGACCCTGACCCCTTCTGGTTTACCCCGGGTGGATCACATCTGGTGTGTGTTTAGAAGCCCATCTGGTCTGACAACACACAGGCCTGAAGGCGTGGTGGAGGACCATGGACACACTGCAGGAGGACAGCCGTACATACATTACCTCCCTGGGACAAACAAACGCACAAAACGGTTTCTAATAAAGATTTGTTTCGACGTGGCCGTTCATTTGCATAGGTATAAATATGCAAGCAGTACACACACACTCACACACACACACACACACAGGCAGTAGACATTAGTGCACGCGTGAGCGCTGTATCAAACTGCATGAACTCAGGAGAATGCCCAACATCCATAATGTACACATGTGCCTCGGTTCACCTGCAGCCTGCATGGTCCCCAGGCACAGCTCCGCGCCAAAGCATTTGCGCACACTTAGAAGTAGGCTTCGGGACGCACACTCTCACAAGGGCACGCAGAGATTCTCCCAAGGCTTGCTATTCGAGGTAAGTCAGAGATGTGTAGTGATTAGCGTTATGGTACCGCCTCCGTGTTTTTGAGCCTACAGTTCCACTTTGTTGTAGGTCTGTGTGCCTGGAGTAAATCTCTGATTAACTATTCCTGAGTAAACTGGCTATTCCTGAGTAAACACTATACATATTCTCATTTTGTCTTGTGCACACTCTATATGAGAACCCGTATCTTCCCTTTAACGGATGCGCCCTATGTCCCACTGACACGCCCATCACCCTAACCCCCTGTGGGAGGAGGTGTGTAGCCTGCCTCGCTGCAGACACGCCCTCTTTTACAGTCATAGGTGGCGCATCATCTCCCACTGAAGGGGACAGTAAAGAACCAACAATGTCATC
Source organism: Esox lucius (assembly GCF_011004845.1). Taxonomy (NCBI): domain Eukaryota; kingdom Metazoa; phylum Chordata; class Actinopteri; order Esociformes; family Esocidae; genus Esox; species Esox lucius. The sequence continues at coordinate 39,384,609 of NC_047585.1, read as the reverse complement.
CGCGTACGGAAAATTCCACTAGAACGGCTGAGGTAATTAATAGTAAGTACTGGTAATTACTAGAGTAACTCCTCTATCATCGTAAGCAACCAGTTCTCCCGCACTGTGACCTCTGAAACCGCTTACTGAGAGAATGACCTTGCCTGATGGCAAACACTTAAATCCAAGCTATAATTTGCTAAACATATCTGACACTACTTCCATGGCAGTCTTTTCGGTGATGCCAAAATGAGGGATGGTGTAAAAAAGGAGGTATTTGCTGTAGTACCAAAGATTAGTGTTACTAAACCATGTTGGTCATTTCTAATGGAAGTCTAGAGAAGCAAAGCAGTCAGAAAGAATGTGGTCAGAACTCTGGGAAGGAAGCGATCAGAACACGAACAGTAGACTGAAGCACTGAGTCACTTTGGCTGCCAGCCAGTACTTTTCTGTGTTCCCTCTGGTCTTTACTTTCCTGTGTTCCCTCTGGTCTTTACTTTCCTGTGTTCCCTCTGGTCTTTACTTTCCTGTGTTCCCTCTGGTCTTTACTTTTCTGTGTTCCCTCTGGTCTTTACTTTCCTGTGTTCCCTCTGGTCTTTACTTTCCTGTGTTCCCTCTGGTCTTTACTTTCCTGTGTTCCCTCTGGTCTTTACTTTCCTGTGTTCCCTCTGGTCTTTACTTTCCTGTGTTCCCTCTGGTCTTTACTTTCCTGTGTTCCCTCTGGTCTTTATTTTCCTGTGTTCCCTCTGGTCTTTACTTTCCTGTGTTCCCTCTGGTCTTTACTTTCCTGTGTTCCCTCTGGTCTTTACTTTCCTGTGTTCCCTCTGGTCTTTACTTTCCTGTGTTCCCTCAGGTCTTTACTTTCCTGTGTTCCCTCTGGTCTTTACTTTCCTGTGTTCCCTCTGGTCTTTACTTTCCTGTGTTCCCTCTGGTCTTTACTTTCCTGTGTTCCCTCTGGTCTTTACTTTCCTGTGTTCCCTCTGGTCTTTACTTTCCTGTGTTCCCTCTGGTCTTTACTTTCCTGTGTTCCTTCTGGTCTTTACTTTCCTGTGTTCCCTCTGGTCTTTACTTTCCTGTGTTCCCTCTGGTCTTTACTTTCCTGTGTTCCCTCTGGTCTTTACTTTCCTGTGTTCCCTCTGGTCTTTACTTTCCTGTGTTCCCTCTGGTCTTTACTTTCCTGTGTTCCCTCTTTCTGAAGTGCTGATTGATGAATCACATCACTGGACACACATCAAATGTGCTAATCAGAGGAAGCCATTTCCTTCTCCATTCACGCTGCTGGAGAAGAGGAACATCTATGTATGTTGTTTAAGCAGTCGGCCTTCAGGTCGTCGGGTTGGGGTTGTGGATGTCCTGAACTCTCTCCTTAAGCCATCACAGTAGGAGAACAGCAATGATAGACAACACAATTTGAGTGTGGAAATCCAGTATCGTCATTTTATTTGTCTGGGATGTAGAGATCATGTCCGTCTGTTTAGACAGTAGGTGAAACAGCTTTGGAGGGGTAATCCTCTCTAATTATCAGTTGCGACTGTGCGGCAAATCTGGGTTTAAAATCCCTTTAAATACTTGAGCTTGGCTTGAGTGCGCTTGCCTGACTGAATGGAACCAGTAGAGTGGTTGGAAAATGGTCAGCACCGCCCATCTGGCACTGTATGGCCAGGCATAAAGCTTGATGTTTTTGGGAGATTTCAAATAGTCTGACCTTTTGGCTGGACAGAATTCAGAGGGGATGGGACTTCTCTTTAGAGAGAGTGGGAGATGACAAATTTGCTCTGTATGTTTTTCTACCTGTCAAGATGGTGTTGTGCCAACCATTCAACTTTATTTTCGCTGTGCACCTTCAACTGGTACACTGTAAATATTCCTCTGTATGTTCTCTGTCCGGGAAGTGTTTTAAAGTAGCGTCCATCCTTCCTTCTCTCTCAATGTTATATTTCTCTGATGTCGTCTCCCTTCTCTCCCTCGTCTTTCTCCTCTCCTTTCTCTGCTCTTCATTCTCACTCTCTCTACCTCTCTCAGTATTATGTTCCTAAGACACATTCTTTAGTTTAGTCTGCGCTTTCCATTTTGAAACAGGTCATACTGTTCCCTGCAGTTTTCTGACATCACAACACTTTTCAAACAGTTCCACCAAAACTGGCATAACTAGACTGTTACTGGATGGTCCCCATTGCTTTAGGCACCAACAGTTTTGGTCGAAAATATACCTTTGCCGAACATTTTCTACTTTCTAAAACACTGTGCACTTCAATCACAGCGGACATTTTGTCCTTGTAGCATTACATTCTGATTGACAATAACCAGGCCACATTGTGAGAGCCAAGGATGAATTCAGTGTTTTGTCTCCAGACAAACGGGAGCAATTCGACATGACACACCACGTGTAAAGAGGACCACAGACGCGAAGCAACACTCGCTCGAAGCGGCCAACTTTTATGTTGTTTTCATCGACGGGAGAGCTGCTGAGATGAAGCATGCGCGCAGAAAGCCGCATCGCAACGACGGCACCGCAGTTACAGTGAAGACGAAGGCCGAGGCGTGCACAGCCAGCCAAGCCACCCTGACTCGCAGCACGCCGCCGGCTCAACCGTCGCATTCCCTGACCCACAAGCGCTCTTCTCCTGACAGGCGGCAGACCTACAACAGAGCATCGCCAGAGAGCAAGAGAGGATGACCCGACCCCGCCTGTCGTCCACTTGTCATCCCCGGGGGGCAGCGCAGAGGCAGTCCTCTGTGACCCCGGGGCATTGTGGGTATTTCCGCTTCTGGCATCCTCAGTGCTGGCTGCGATTACATGGCTTTACGGTGAGGCGGTGACTTAGACCACAGCACCACTCTGGGCCCACGGTCAGATAGAAGTTCACTCAAGACTCCTTCTGCATCCCCCTCCCAGTATGAAATTTGAAACTTATTTTTACTGGAAGAAAAACATTAGTAAGAGGGGACTGGAAAAAGTTGAGGTCAAAGGAAGTAAGGAGTGGGAAGAAAGAGGTGTAATGAAAATCATCAAAAGCGGATGTCAGGAGTTTGAAAACCCCAGGTCATGAGTGGCTGGTCGGTGTTGGAAAAGGGAGCCGGGGTTGTCAAACGCAAGAAGGAAAAGTCATTTCAGCGAAGGTCATAGGTTTCCCTTAGCAAATCAAAGGAGGCAGTGGCCTATGTATAGAGCCCCTACGGTCTGAATCCACAGGCCTCTCCCATCGCTGCAAGGTTTTATCCAGGTTACAGTGGGGCATCGGGGGGGTTTCTGGTACATTAACGGCCCGTTTTTCAAAAGTGAGCATTCAAAAAGAGCAATTATTGACACCCTAAACTGTGAAGGTGCTCTTTATTTTAGGGACTTTCCCAAACCAGTCTTTAAACAGCTGCATTGGAATTGGTTTAGATGCTTATTTTAAGAAGTCCTTGTTATCCCCATGAAGGCGAAATCGAGGAAAAAGAAACCTCACTCCTTTTTAATAATCTCGGTGTCTCAGTGTGTATTAATAGCTCAGTCAGCTCTGTGTGTGTGCCTTCTCTGCTCTTATTTTTCTTTGGTCTCTTATCGCTTCTGGGTCCAATGTAGGAGGGTTTGGCCCACGCAGTTTCAATGGCAAAGCTGAGAAATCCGATTGACAGGTCCCTGAACCAACCATTTGTCTCTCCAAATATGGTCACTTCCGGAGAGAGGAGGGTTGCTTCCAGCGAGAATGGGGGTGATTCCAGAGGGGAAGTGTGGGTGATATCGGGGACACAATCCCAGTCCCTGTGGGGGTGAGTGAGGTTCAACCCTGGCTTGAGTGTGGTCTTACTTGATTAAACATGTTTTTAGTGTTACAATGAATCATGAGTAAATGTAGTGTTCCTAACAGCATTTGGGCTGAATAACTTAACGTTATAGTAGTTAGATAAATAATTGTCTATGTCAAGGTTTTCCGATGAATGTTTCTAACCACAAGTCCCTAATGTAATTAGAGTTTCCCATTGATTAGAAATACTCTTGATTACATCCCTCATTCATCTGTTAATCATCTTTGTTTAATTGTTCCTGTCACTGGCTGGCTACCTTTAACCAGAAGCCAATAAATCAACACCTCAGACATAACCTTCGGTTTGAGCTTTTGCGATTACATTTCTCAATTAACATACACCCATTAACCTAAGCATCTGAAATTAAATGGAATGGACAGTTCACCAAATGTTAAAGTTAGTCCTCCAAGCAGCCGTTTGTGAGTCATGCAAACATTCAAGGAGGATTATGCTATGCAGAGAATATTGGTTTGTTTTTTTCCCAGTGTTCAGCTGGAGTTGTGTGGCCTTCTTTGGTTAGAATTGCTGTATGATTGCACCTCCTGACAACAGACAACCAGCCTGCGTGTGTTTGTGCACGTGTGTTTGTACCTCCCAGCGAGCTGAGCAGTGTTCTTCTACATGCATGGCTTAACCGTTTTTTTAACCGCTCTTAGACCGTAAGATGAGGCTGCCATCCAAGAGCTCTCACTGTGCAACAGGCTTTTTAACAGTGCTCTCACACACACATACAGACGCACGCGCACACACACACACTATCCTTGCAGGCATTATTGGTTCTCATAAGTATAGAAAAACCTACACACACACACACACACACACACACACAGGGCCCTCCCTTTGACAGGCAGGGCGGCCAAATCACATCATGTCAGAGATGTCCGAAAGGAGACTGCGCTTCTGCGCGCCGAATGCATCAAAGGTTCCATGGTGCAACCTGCTCCAAGGCTCTGAGCCAATCACTGTCTATAAAACAAGGTCATGTGAGCCCCTATGGCAACGCTCACAGAATCCAACCAAGTGGACATCCGAATCAACATCAAATGGTGTGTCCTAGCCTTTCCACTACAGTGAAATGGATCCTTGTCGATGCTGCCGTTCATTTGGAAGTCAAGGCCACTGAATTGTAAAGCTGCAGTGTTGAATGGAATGAGCGTTTTTCCTGGATTTGCGTTCCAAATGTCACCCTATTCCCCCTCCGTGTAGTGTGGCGAATTGTACCTCCGCCCTGTAGGCCTCATTCAGTAGTACAACTCTGTCTCCAAAAAAAACCAGGACGCTGCATAAAATACAAATAAAAATAGAATGCGATGATGTGCAAATCATCTATCCCTGTATTTCATTGAAAGACAACATATCAAATGATGAATGTGATAAATTGTATTGTTTTTTTGGAAAAATACATGCCCATTTCGAATTTGATGCCAGCAACACGTGTCGAAATAGTTGGGACAGGGGCCTGTTTAACAACACTCGTTTGGGAACTGGGGAGACAAATTGCTATAGTTTTGAAAGTGAAATGTTTTCTTGCTTGATATAGGATTGCAGCAGCTCAGCAGTTGGGGGTCACCTTTGCTGTATTTGTCATTTTATAATGCACACAGTGTTTTCAATAGTGGACAGTTCTGTACTGCAGCCAGTCCAGTTTAGCACCCGGACTCTTACTACAGAGCCATGCTGTTGTGATACATGCAGAATGTGGTTTGGCGTTGTCCTATTGAAATAAGCAAGGCCTTCCCTGAAAAAGATTGCAGCAAATTTTGCTCCAAAACCTGTATATATTGTTTAACATTTATGATGCCTTTGCAGATGTGCAAGTCACCCATGCTATGTGCACTAATGCAACCCCATACCATAATGGATGTTGGCTTTTAAACTGTGCACTAATAACAGGCCATATGGTCCATCCAGAGCACGCAGCATCCATGATTCCTGAAAAGAATCTCAGAACCACAGGACAGTTTTGTACTTCGCCTCAATCTAAAATAACCTTGGTCCCAGAAAAGGCGCTGGCCTCGTTTATGTATGGATTCGTCTTTGCATGGTAGAGTTTCAACTTGCATTTGTAGATGCTGCAACATACTGTGTTCACAGACAATGGTTTTCGGAAGTGTTACTGAGCCCATACAATGATTTCCACTACAGAATTGTCTGTTTTTAATGCAGTGCCACCTGAGGGTCAGAAGATCACATCCTATTGGTTTTTTCCATTGTCCCTTGCATACAGCGATTACTCCAGAATCTCTGAATCTTTTAATAATACTGTGTACCATAGATCATGAGATCCCCAAACCCATTTCAATTTTACTCTGAGAAATGTTATTCTTAAATTGTTGCACTTTTTGCCTGTGCAGTCTTTCACAGAGTGGTGAACTCCTCCCCTTCCTCATTTCTGTCAGATCCATTCTCTCTGGAATATTCCTTTAATACCATGTTACATGTTACTGACCTGCTGCCAATTGACCTAATTACGTGTGAGATCACGTTTAGTTTTTTAGCATTACATGCTTCCACTCTTTTTTTGTTGCCTTTTATTTTAATGTGTTGCTGGCAACAAATCCGAAGTGAGCATGTATTTTTCAAGGAACAATAACATTTCTCAGTTACAACATTTGATATGTTGTCTTGGTACTACTTCTTTTGAATATAGGGTTTACATGATTAGCACGTCTTTGCATTCTGTTTTTCTTTACATTTCACGCAGCGTCCCAAGCCATTTGGTACGGTCGAGGCGCGCCCCAAAAAATGAAGCCTTTCCTGAGCAGCTACCAGGGTAGAGGGAACGTTTTTATCGCCTGAAAGAGTTCAGCAAGCGCCGTAAAACCCCTCACTGTCTATAAACCTTTGTTCAACCACGTGTTACGACAAGGTTTTCTGCATAGTTATGGAACGGCAGGTAGTCCAGTGCTTAGATCAGTGGGGCATTATACCGTATGTCTCCCTGAGTATACACTGACAGAGTGACTAGACCGCAGGCACCCCATAGCCTTGTATCTGCATCAGCCATATTTCTTTTGTGAAATGCAGAAACATTGAAATTGCCATATTCCTGATGTAGTCCTTGTGTTTTTGTTTTGTTGGGCCGTTAAATTGTTGGGTCATTCAGCCCCCCATCGGGTCACTTAAACCAAATTGCTCCTGTGAGTCATCCACTGGTATCTGCTGGGTCTTTATGCACAGAAATGCTCCCCAGCACCACTTCCATGCATCTCCTGCTCAAGGCTCCAGGTTTTGATGTCTTTCTTGGGATGTGACTGGAGCATCCAGGCAAGGCTGGAGACCAATCATACACTCTGTCTTGACCGGGGAACCTGGAGCAAACTGGTGCACTACCGAGATTAGGTTAAAGCTTTGGACATGAGGGTTTCAAAAGTTAACGGTGAAGTTTCCTTTCTGTGAGAAAGGTGTCAGCTTCTCGCTGGCTTTGGATTGGTTTGACAGACAGTGTAATAACGCTGAAGTGGATGAGCCCTCGGTCAGCTTTCAAGCTCTTTGAAAGAGTAGGTAAGGAGAGATGGAGGCATTCAGACATAAAGACAGACAGGGAAATAGACAGACAGAGAGCTACATAGACAGACTCTTTCAAAGTTCCAGACAACTGGATCACCAATGTAACTATTAAAATAACATGCAACTCGACATCTCGATTAGGATCTGGCTTGACATACTTCAGTCATTTAGAAAAGCCATTGACCTCTATGTAGAGCAGGTATGGGGTCCACAAACCAGCCGTGAAGTCATAAAAAACACTCAAAAAAGACTGCATGCCGGTTTGGAAAAGTAGCCTTAGAGGACAACAGCAGACTCCAAAATAATGCATGAAGAGCAGTATCGGGACTCAACACACTAATTATTAAAATACAGCTGTTAAATTTCTCAACCACCCTAAAGAAAATCAGTAGTAACTACTTCCGTTAAAAAAAAAACTTCTATATAGATGAAACCTCCGAAGCGAGCTGGTTCGAGGGGTTTCTTCACAAAACCCCACGGCACAACAACACAAGTACACCAAAGCAAACCGTGAGAAAACAAAAAGATAACTGTTTGGAATGTTACCTTGCCTTAAACAGTACACAATGACAGAATAACAGACCCCCAATTGACCCAATATTAGAAACAACATGAGCATGCACAGATTCAGTGCTCCCATAGGCAGACCTGTCTCTAGAGAAAAAAACAGGCTATGTTCTCATTGGCCAAAAAAATCATGTGTAAACAGAGCTTCAATCACTAACCTCTTTAGACACATTTCCCTTTTATCTTACAGACATAAATAATTTGAAATGAAGTCAAACATCAACCATAAGAAATGTACATGGAAAAACCATGTCCAATCACAGCAGCAAGATGATTGAGCTGTAGCCCAAGAGAAAAAAGCAAACAACATTGGTAAAAATTATCCATTTTTATTATCCCTCATTTTAATTGCCACCTTTAAGCTCGAGCTAGGCGATATGGCCTAAAGTCATGTCACAATTATTTTCAGAGGTTTGGATGATTCACGATATACATCTAGATTGTTCTTGTTTTTCTAAGAAAAATGTAGAAAAGGCCAAGATACTGAATTAGGAATTTTCTTAATTACATGAAAAAAATATGCAAGGCCTCAGTACAAACTAGGCCTATTTGTGCAAAACAAATGAACAACACTGCTTGCCAGGCTGTCATCATTGTATGCAAACCAAACAAAAAATGAAGAATGAAAAGATTTATCCCTGAGAAGATTTTGCACAATAATAAATCAAATTATGAAATAATGTCCAACAAAATATCTTCCTTTACTTTGTTCTTCCCAAGTTTCTGGAGGACATGTGGCATGTGACAATGTTTCCACCTGTGCTAAAGACCCTCTCCAAAGGGGCACTTGTAGCAGGAACGCACAGGTACTTTCTAACCAGCTTACACAGTCTTGGGAAGTTGTCATCATGTAGCCTCCACCAAGTGGGTCTTTTGTCTGGGTACGTGTCAGGGGACATCAAGCAACTTGACAACTCAGTTTTGATGTTGCCCTCCTCTGACTGCGGGGCAGACAGTGCCGTCCCCTTGAAGGTTTCTTGCCCACGGGTTCACTTTCTTCTTGGAGCACAGTTGTGCCTGGGTTGCGTGTGCTTTCCTCAGATAGCAGAGACTTCAGCTCCAAAACAGCTCTTTGTTTGATGCTCTCCATCCTGTCATCCACTTTACATGTCGTCCTGAACCAGGGATCCACCAACGAGGCCGTATCAAGGAGTTCAACTGTGGCAGGATCTTCACATTTTTCGTTGAGATTCTGTAGTGTGGCACACTTGATTTTCGCTGTGATGTCATTCTCTCCTCCTTCTGGCTGCAAGGAGGCTGCTGCTGAACAGGTTTAGCACAGGCTTGAGGTATGGAGACTACAGTAGCTCTCCCCAGACAGTGTGTCAGTGAATTCCTGTAGTAGGTTCACTGACTCCAACATGTCGATATCTTGCCAGCTGGGTACCAGACGCCTGCTTTTCTTCTCTGGGCCCAGGACCCAGGCTATGGCCTTTTCCTGTTCCAGAATTTGTTCAGTCATCTTCTGTCTTGACCTCCACCAGGGTTGGTCGACTCAGTGATGAGCTGGTAAGTGGGTAGAGTGAGCTCAGCCTGTACTGCAGACAAGTCTCTCCTCCTCTTCCAGCTGAAGGAAAAGGTGCTCACCCACCACCTTCTTGCACAACCCAATGGCACGGTCAATTCGTGGGTCTTACACACCATTCTCTGAAAAGTGCTGGCTTCCTCACTTTCCATTTTGGTGGAACTCTTGCTCCCACTACACTTCTCTGGCGTGGTTACAATTTGTGAAAGGCTGGCAAGGGTCGTGATTGGTGGATAACCTCTGTGGGGGCATTATAACGGAACCTCGATTCTTGCAATTCCAACAAATGTCTACACCGCAGTTGATATTAAAAATATAAAGGTCATGTTTGTTTAAGTGGAATGGATTAGAACATCAACTGCGCAGTAGAGAGCTTCTTGTGGGGTACAGTGTAGGGATGTAGACAGACCCCAGAGTTCATGTAAATGTAAACTGCGGAAAATACAGCTGCGCACTGTGTTGCATCCCGGATCAACAAGCCTGTGGGAGGGGGGAACAACTGTAACTTGAGGCATCCGGGGGGTAATCACTAATTCAGTCTGTGTACTGCATCAAAGTAGACACTTCAAAGGAGTATCTGGTAAGAAGTATGTCATACTCAGCCAAGCTATGAGGTAAACGCTGTGTTGGTTAGTCCTGCTTTCCTTTGTTTTAGGTGACTAAGCAACGTGTGCTGATATTGGGTCCCTCTCAACGATATCCCAAAAGGGCCTCATTCGGACTACATATTTTTGCTCCTTTCCTATGCACTTCTCAGTGGCTGACACTCAGATTTATGGAATGAAGCTTTTTAGCGGCTGTTCAAGGTGTGGTTCCCTTGCACGCTCTGAGTAAATGGAATTTGACTGCTGAACAGCCTTGCACTTACTGGAGTTTCATCCCTTCAAGTTGAATGTCCATATAATGTAAATTAGGCCACTTAAGAGTTAATAAATATCGCAGTGATCTCAAGGTTGATATGATTCAGTTTGCTGTCATGTGACTGGTTTATCAATAATCTCCATCGATCATGAGGAGTAATAAAAAAACGCTCAGTTAGCTTGTAAGTACTGTACAATCCCCTTACCTAAACAGATTACTCATTTAGCTAGGGCATCTCCTAGCAATAGCTCTGATCAAAGTCTCTTATTTTCAGTACACTGGGAACGTGGTTATTTTTGTCTGACAAAAAATGAAGTACATGTTGTTCGACTTGGAACCGTCACATTTGATCTTGTACTAATTCTTGGTTCCATGGGGTGTGTATGTGCTGGAATTATTAGGTAGTTTAGTCAAGGTCAGGATACATACACACCTTCGTCTTTCTGATCTCCACCCTAAACTATTCAGCATAATGTATCTGACATCTCAAAGAGTGTGAGGCCTCTCACTGAGAAAGTGAATAGGTCTTTGGGGACATAAGAGTCATATTGCCTCGACGACCACAACTTTATACTTTTCATTTTGAAGAAAAGAGGAAACATTCGTCAAGCCATCACTGGAAGAGACAGAGTGTGTGTGTGTGTGTGTGTGTGTGTGTGTGTTTAGTGACTCACAGAACTTTTCACAGAAAAGAGATCTCTCTCTACGCTGCGTTGAAACTGTTTGGCCTTCTGATCCTAAGCCTTGGTGTCTCCCGGCAGTCACCGCTGGAGTACATCCATCCGGCAGAGGATTACCGTAAACCCAACCCGAATCCAAGGACATCCATTCCAAGCCTGCACTCCTCTCAGACAGTACAGTTGCTCAGGAGTCTCCAGGATCACGTACTTGTCTTCTCTACTTAATATTTCATGCGGTGTCTCCACACCTGTGTATGATGTTTTCCACATTCCCTGCTATCCAAGAAATACCAGATTTTTCAAGGCTTTAAAGTGTCTCAGCACCCAGGATTGACGGCGCCAGTCTGGGGCAGGATGGGGTAAAGCACCCTGAACAATAAGCCTAGCATCTCCATTAGTCCCCTGAAGAATCATTCAGGAATGCACCGACGCACATCAGTCCAGCCGAATGTGCTTAACTGTGCTTATTGACTAGGAAACCTAGAGGAAATATCAATGAGTTTACTGTGCCCTCCAGAATTATTGCTCTGCTTTGTGAAGATGACCAAAAAAGGCAATCCAAATTGAGTTATATATCAGCTTGATCTTACTGAAAGTTTTAGTGAAAAATTTCCTTTTAATTAGGACATAAAAAATAAAAATAATAATAAATAAAAAAATATATATATATTCATATATATATATATATATATATATATATATATATATATATATATATATATATATATATATATATATATATATATATATATATATATATATATATATATATATATATATATATATATATATATATATATAACATTTTTTCCAGAGCTGTATATATAAAAAATAAGAGACCACTCCTAATTTTCAGCATCTCTGCATGTATGGCAGCCATTCCATTCCAGTGTCTGTTAAATTCGAACACAGGCACACCTCATTTTACTTAATGAGGTACTGATTAAGTGATTGCCTGAACCAAATCTAATTTAATGAGGAAAAGTAAAAAAACCACTTCTGTGGTCATCACTATTCTCTTGCAATAGGACCAGCTGGATGGCAAAAACAGTGCAAGTAGTACCTCAAAGGTAATTTGAATAAAAAAAAATATATTCTAATACTATTGGAATTAACTCTATATAAACTAATTGGCCAAAATTCTACTTTAAGAGTTTCACCAACGCAATATTTTTTTATCTGTTGACCTCTTTACTACACCGGGACTCTTTTTGGACAACAAAAACAGAACTACTCACCCCTGAACACCCGAGGCTAAGTATCATTACAATGCCTTATAACTGTAATTGTTGTAGCAACAACACGGAGGAGAATGTTCGTCTTCAGGTAAAGATAGAAGAGTTAGAGGCTCGGCTTCTGACGCAAATGTCAGGCAAGGATTATGTTAGTGTTGAAATAGAAAAAACTGCGTCAGTGCCACCAGGAAGAAACGATAGTTTTTTTAGCCCCCCGGCACAGCTCCTGCAGCCGGGCAATAACTTTCTCTTGGTCACTGGGAAGAAATGCCGTTGACCAGTTAAACCTGAATTGTTGCTAAATCCAACTGAGACTTTCAACAGGTTTTCCCCACCGGAGTCGGAGTCAAGGCCCGAGCCGTCTTCGGAGGGGAATGATCGGCAGGCATGTTCTACTGGTGGCCTGGAAAAACTAAAAACTTTAGTCATTGGTGATTCCATTACACGCAGTATTAGACTAAAGAATCAGCCGGCGATCGTACACTGTTTACCAGGGGGCAGAGCCACCGACATAGCCGCAAATCTGGGGCTGGTGCTAGCGAAGTCTAAAACTGGCAAGTATAGAGAGTACAGAGACATTGTTATTCACGTTGGCACCAACGAAGTTAGGATGAAACAGTCAGAGGTTACAAAGCAGAACATAGCATCAGCATGTTAGGGGTGGTGACGAGCTCTACAGCAGACTTGCACAACTCAATCGCTGGCTGAAAACGGAGTTCTGCCCGTCGCAGAAGGTAGAGTTTGTAGATAACTGGCTTTCTTTTTGGGACTCTCCCAAAATAGGGCCAGGCCTGTTCTGCTGAGGGGCGACGGACTCCATCCTGGACTCCATCCTGGACTCCATCCTCCATCTGGAGTGGTGTTCTTTTATCTAGGAGTCTCACTCCTATAGCCTCACCATGAGATAGGGTGAAGGTCAGGCCGCAGGCTGTTAGCCAGCCTGCTAGCATAGTGGAGTCTGTCGATAGCGTAGCAAGAGTAGTTAGTACAGCTTTACCTATTGCCACTGTGACATGTTCTATTGCCACTGTGACTCGTTCCAGGCTGAGAAAAGTTAAACAAGGTAGTGCTAACAAAAACTACCTTATTAAGGTAAAGCCTTCCTCCACCTCGGTCACAAATAAAAAAAAAAAAATGACTGTATCACCTCCCATCTCAAAATGGGACTCCTAAATGTTAGATCCCTTGCTCCAAAGGCAGTTGCAGTAAATGAATTAATCTCTGATCATAAACTAGATGTTATTGGTTTATGTGAAACGTGGCTAAAGCCTAATTAATTAATTGCCTTAAATGAGGCATCTCCTCCTGGCTATACTAGTGATCATATACCTCGTGCATCCCGAAAAGGAGGGGGTGTTGCTAATATTTATGACAGTAAATATACATTTATTCTCAAACATATCACTGATTTTCATTCTTTTGAAGTTTTACTCATGAAATTTAACCAGGCCGATAAATCGGTTTGCATAGTTACTATTTACAGTGTTCCTCAATGAGTTTCCAGAATTCTTGTCGAACCTTGTAGTCATGGCAGATAGTATTCTAATTTTTGGCGATTTCAATATTCATATGGAAAAGCCTTTGAAGCCATAATTGACTCAATGGGTTTTATCCCAAAATATATCAGGTGCAACCCATTGCCACAATCGCACCTTAGATTTAGTCCTGTCACGAGAAATAGATATTGTAGTTATTTTCCCCCAAAATCCTGCGCTTTATAAATACATTTGATTGATTGAACTATTCAGCATGACAAAAGAGTTGAAAAGAAACGCTTTGAGTGAGGAAAAGAAGGGTTCAATTCTGGCTTTACTGGCAGAGGGATACAGTGAGCATCAGGTTGCTTCCATCCTGAAAATTTCCAAGACGGCGGTTCATAAGAACAAGGTCAAGCAACAGACATTGGGGACAACAAAGCGACAGACTGGCAGATGATGTCAACTCATTCGAATGTCACTCAACAACCATAGAATCAAGTGACCTACAAAAAAGAATGTCAAACAGCAGCTGGGGTGAAGCGCACAGTGAGGACGGTTCGAAACAGTCTCCTAGGGGCAGGGCTGAAGTCGTGCAAAGATAGAAAAAAGCCCTTCATCAATGAGAAGCAAAGAAGAGTCAGACTGAAGTTTGCAAAGACCGTAAGGATTGGACCGTAGAGGAACACCCAACTGCAATGTGACAGACTGGTGGAGAGCATGCCAAGACACATGAAAGCTGTGATTCAGGGTTTTCTGGGTTATTCCACCAGACATGGGGTTTCTGGACACTTCCTAAGTCAAAGCATTATTATTCTGTTGTTGACAAATGAATATGAATTTGTTTTCTTTGCATTATTTGAGGTCTGAAAACAATGCATATTTGTTTGGTTATTTTGACCATTTGTTGTTTTCTACATATAAATACTCCAAATGACAATGTTTTTATTTGGAATTTGGGGGTAATGTTGTCAGTAGTTTATAGAATAAAACAAACCTGTTCATTTTACTCAAACACATACCTATGAATAGTAAAACCAGAGAAACTGATAATTCTGTAGTGGTCTCTTAAATTTTCCCAGAGCTGTATATGTGTGTGTGTGTGTGTGTGTCTGTCTGTAATATATATATATCTATTTCTCCTAAATGACATTTCATATCGTTTATTTTGCTCATCTTTACCAAGGTTGCCAATAATTCTGCACTTTATATTCCTACTGTACCCCGTGACATTTTCTCCTCATCCAAAGGGAAGTCAATTAACTTTTGTTCTGTGTACAGTATGTACATTAGAAAATACACAATTACAAAAGTCGGCAAAACATTATTCAGACAGAAGAAAGCTGAAAACGATCAAACCTCAGAAGGATAGGTATGTGTGATTAACATGAATGCCAGAGGCAAGATAAACTGAATAAATAGCAGTGAAACCTGTGTTCAACTATTTATATATTTACTTATATTTCAGTGCCTATTAATGCCAGAGTCATCCCCTTATGTCAGGCCATAGTCATCCACTTACATATCAAGCCCTACTCATCCCTTAGTCATCCATTTACATATCCCCCTATTAATCCCATAGTCATCCGCTTATATATCAAGCTCTATATATCAGGCCTTACTCATCCTACATCCCCTCAGATAATGCCCAACGTGAATCCAAAAGACAGGAGGATCATTTGAAAAACATCTGCACACTCTTGCTCATCTTTCTCCCTATAGTCAGGGAAACAGTGAAGACACATGAAATGATTAGACAAATTGCCATGGGGCTGTAATTGCATGTTCCTCTTGAAAAACACCTGCGCGTTGACATTAGCTTGCGTCTCATTCCAACAGCCTTGTTGCAGCGATGCCCAGGCAGATGTTAGCATTAGCGCTAGCACTCGAGGAGCGGTCCAGATGTCAGCTTTAGCCTGTTGTTCTGGGGAGGAAGTGGAGCAGAATGTAATGGTGTGTTTAGGTCCTCCGTATCCCTATTGTTCCAGGGAAAATACATCCATGCTGTACTTTCTGGCTCATTCTCCACGCTTCTGTCCTCCCTCCTGCTTCCCTTGCTTGGCCGCGTGCTCTTTGTGACTATTTTAAGCTGTCTTACTGAAAGCTGGAGGATGCGTAGGCTTGGCTGTCTGTTTCAGGTCAGATAAAGGGCAGTGCATCTCTCTTTAAACAAGTGTTCTCATTAAGTGACATCGGATCCCACTTCTGACATAAAATGTCCCTGAAGAGTATAAGGTTGTCCTTTATGGCTTATTCATGCCCGAATGCTTATACTCTGGAAAGCTTTCATCTGGGCTGGACACCTGTTCAGTATGGGCCGCTAGAATGGACGTGTCAAAGCTGATAATGAAGCATCACTCCCAGAGGTCTGTGTTCTTGCTTGTCCCATAGGCTTTTACCGTTGGTTGGTCTGTTCGTGTCCCACTTTCGAGAATCCCCTGGCTCACACCTCATCTAGTGAACGTGAGAAACTGCCCCCCCCCCCCTTAGAGGTTTAAAACAGCGTAGCCACTCACTATAAAGATGGGGCGGTTGGGATGGCATCCGTCTTTTTTCCACTACCTCTCTATCAAATTCAATCACACCTGCTGGCAGCCCTGCCGCAAAGCATCCATCTTGTCTAGCCTTTTGAATCCGCGTCATTTATTTTTGGTGGTTCTTATTTTGTGTCTGTTTCCCTTGGAGGCGACAGGCTGCCCAGTGCCTCTTGGCAGTGAGTTGACACTATATTCGATGCTAATAATATTATTACAGTAGGGAAGTGAGGCGTGACTTTTGCTCCGCGGGATCAATAAGCAATGTTTCATTGTGATTCACCGGCGGGAAAACATTGCTTGGGAGCGCTAGCGAGATTTAGGACACAACATTTATGAGATAATTGTGGTGTTCCTCGCAGTCTGAGTGTTGCTCCGCACTGTAATTGAAAGTGACTGACTTGGCTACTGATATTTATGTGTCCCACAGGTCTAAAGAAGCCTAACACTGAGGCCTTAAGTGCCTTCAATATTTGCAGTGAGTATTGTAAAGGTAGGAATGGCTGTGCTATTCACAGCTCATTGGCAGACCCTCACCACGCTAATTAATAATTAGAGACAACACACCGGTGTTTCGGGTATGGCGGAGCGGCACGGTAACTGCGTTTTTAGGAAACGGCCAGCGGTAGTGATCAGAACGGCGGACACCAAAAGACGACGCCCTGGTGTCACTACCGCCTGGAGCAGAGGACATCACTGTGGGAAATGTTTTGTGTCCACACAGGGATTTTGTCATGATGGTGGAAACTGACTTGGCATTGCAGCACTGAAAGGAATTGTGAGAAGTC